>NW_007823146.1:0-835 GCF_000696425.1 Galeopterus variegatus
CCACAGGGGCCCCGCGCTCTCCTGAGCCCACCTTGACCTCGGCGTCAGCAAACTCCCACTGCGCCCGCCCCGGCCTTTCCCCACCCCGCTCCCTCCACCTGATCCTCCGTCTCCAACAGCCCAAACCCACTGTCCTCCAGTCCTCTCCCGGGGCACCTTCCCGTCCACTCCCTGATGCTCCTCTCACCTCCCTCACCCCTGCCCCCCAACACCCCCCACTCCCCCGAAGGTGCTGGTAAGTTGATCGGGGTCAAATGCAGGAGTTCCGCGCGTCCTCCTGCGATGCAGTTCCCGCAGGGCGGGGACACCGCGTGCATTCTCGCTCAGCATCATTTTCCCGGGCACAGCACCTGGTGCAGAATTCAGACTCCGCGAGGGCACCCGGCCTGGACGCGGGACCACCTGGCACGTCCTGGTGTGCCTGTCCCGGAGTCGGGCCCTATCCCCACAGACCCAGGCAGAGTCTGCACGGCCAGAGCTGAAGAGGTTGGCTGAGGGTTAGTATATTATATACAGATGCCCGGCTCTGTGTCACAGTCCCTCCTCGGCAGGGATCTTGTCCCCAGTGCTAATGTATGCTCCAGGACGCCTTCTGGGCTGAGATGGAGGCTCAAGTGGTGCGTGAGAGGGGAGCTCACTGTCTGTCCTCTGAGGTCATTCTGGTCGCCTGGTATGCAGCTGTAGGTGATATTACCACCCCATTGCATGGGATGGGGTCCCTGAGCCCCTAGGGGTTAAGGGACCTGTCCAAGGGCATCCGGGTCACAAAGAGCCAGGCCTCTCATTCTGACTAAGTGACATTGTTATTGCAGATGATTACAAAATAAAAATCCAC
>NW_007823147.1:0-835 GCF_000696425.1 Galeopterus variegatus
TTTATAGTTTCAGGTCATATAGTTAAGACTTTAATCCATTTTGAGTTGATTTTGGCATATAGCGAGAGGTGCAGGTCTAGTTTAATTCTCCTACATGTGGATGTCCAGTTTTCCCAGCACCATTTATTGAAGAGGTAGTCTTTTCCCCAATGTATGTTTGTGTTGCCTTTATGGAAGATCAGTTTGCTGTAAGTCTGTGGGTTGATTTGGGTTCTCTATTCTGTTCCATGGGTTCATATGTCTGTTTTTATACCAATACCATGCTGTTTTGGTTACTATAGCTTTGTAGTATTTTTTCTTTTATTTTTGATATTATCAGTATATTCATCATTATACAATGTAATCTATTTTCATGACCCTTTACCAATTCCTCCCTTTCCCCCTTCCTCTCCCCCTTTTCTACCACCAGCAACCTCAGTTCCATTTTCTTCTCTTAAAAAGTTCGACATATTATTGTGATTGTTGTATATTTTTTAAATTTATTTATGTAGTTAATTATTCATTAGCTCTTATATAATAAGTGAGGACATGTGGTATTTCTCTTTCTGTGCCTGGCTTATTTCACTTAACATAATTTTTTTAAGTTCATCCATGTTGCTGCAAATGGCAGTATTTCATTCTTTTTAAAGTTCATCCATGTTGCTGCAAATGGCAGTATTTCATTCTTTTTATGACGGGGTAGCATTCCATTTTTAAAATATATCGCATTTTCCTTATCCACTCATTCGATGATGTGCATTTATGTTGATTCCAACTCTTGGCTATTGTAAATAGTGCTGCAATAAACATGGGAGTATAGGTGTCTCTTTGACATCATGATTCCATTCCTTTGTGT
>NW_007823148.1:0-835 GCF_000696425.1 Galeopterus variegatus
TTAAAGGAAGTTTTTTGTTTTAAGAGGGGAGATTCTAGAATATCTCTGTATGATAAAAATGGTCCAACAGAGAAGGAGAGAATAAAGAGAATATTTGTTTTTTTGTGTTTTTTTTTCCTTTTTGTCTTTTTTCGTGACCGGCAATGGATCTCCACCATCAGTGTCGCACCCGTACCAGACCGGGACTGGCAACGGGATCGCAACCCTCGGTGTTGCTCCTGCACCTCGCTCAGCCAGTGAGCGGCCGGTCTGTACATGGGATCCAAACCCTCAGCGGGAGCGCCGGCACACTCCCAAGTGGCGCACTGTAGCAGTGCGCCACCAGGCCGGCCCTAAAGAGAATATTTGGAGAGGAAGTCTTTGAGTAGGGGAGAGGAGATGAAATGTGGACCAGTAGCAGGGTTGGTTTCTCAGGACAGACACCGTTTTCCATCATAAATAAAAGGAAGACAGGAGTTATAGTACCAGATGCAAGAGTGTGTATTCTTAGTAGAGAGAAGTTGAAGTAGCTGCTTCTAATTTCTATTTTCTAATTTCTATTTTCTCAAAAGATGAGGCAAGGAGTGATATTTTAGAGTGAGGGAGTGATAAGAGATTGAGTAGAGAGAAAAAGAAATCATGGAATAGGCATTTCAGAGAGCGAGAAATCAAGCTTCTTGGGGGAAAACAGGAAATTGGGTGGGCAATGTTTAGTGTTATTTGAGGTTGGAGGCCCTGGATTTTCAGTGAAATCAGTGAGGCTAGTTGTATAATTTTCTCCAAGAATAATCAGCTGCTAAAGTGTACATATGAAGAACCCAAGCAGTTGGTTGCATTCTATTGTGGTTGGAATTTT
>NW_007823149.1:0-835 GCF_000696425.1 Galeopterus variegatus
TATGCCCAATATTCTGGTAAATGCCAGATAAGTATTTAGCACCATTATTGCATTTAATCATAATAACAGTAGAACAGGCACTATAGTTTTCCCTGTTTCACAGCTGAGGAAGCTAAGTTTTAGAATGGTTAAATAGCTTGTCTAAGATCACACAGCTAATTAGTGGTATAGTTGGGATTAGCATTCAGTTTCATTTATCTCCGAATCCCAAGTTCTTAATCATCATGTTCTTTAACATGTATTAATATGTTAAATATTTTCATTGTGATTCAACTAAATAAAATTCCTTTATTTTTATATTGCTTACCAGTTAAGGAAAGTGCTTTATATCTATCTGGCTGAACACATTCTACACATAAAAACGTTAAAGCTGTTTCAACACCCCAAATTTCATATTCTATTACTGCAGCATATAAAAGGTCCTAAATACTGAGGACCTCATAATCAGAGTGCAAAAAATTGTAACAGATCTATGGATTACATTAGAAAGCATTAGTTTTGGAAAGACATATGCTTTGTATACTCAAACCAAATTCTATAACTGCAGCATACAAAAGGTCCTAAATACTGAGTCCTCATATTCAGAGTGCAAAAAAGTGTAACCGATCTGTGGATTAAATTAGAAAGCATTAGTTTTGGAAAGACATATGCTTTGTATACTCAAACCAAAAAGAACAGGGCAATTCACAATTTCAGCATCTTTGCCTTTAAGGTGGCAATAATTAAGGTAACTATTGAAACATATTTAATATTTATTTGCAAATAATTGAAAATAATAATAGATCCTTTCTAAAAATTTTCTGTGCTTCCAATACATAGGCCTCTGCAGCACTCT
>NW_007823150.1:0-835 GCF_000696425.1 Galeopterus variegatus
AGCCAGTCCAAAGCGCACCCAATTCTGAACTTAACTCAAGGACTGTGAAAAGGCCTAACATATTGTAAATTATTCGGATGGCTCTGATATGAGCCCAGAGAACCAAGGACGACTGCTGGTCAAAGAGGAGCTGCCGCTGGGCCCCAGCCCATCTCTCTCCTCTCCTGATGCCTGGTGGAGGGGAGGGATGACCCTGAGGTTTTACCCAGGAGAACGTCCCTACCTTCCATTGCAGGTGCCTGTCCTTCCTGTCACCAGAGCAGGGTCCCCACTAGGTTGTCTTGCCCACAGCCCAGCACTGTGCCCTCTGCCTGCTATCAGGTGGTGGGCAGGGTAGTGGCTGCCCATGTGGACCCTGGCTTATCTCGGGCAGCTTGCTCTGCCCACGCTTGCCTGGAAGCCCTCTCAGTCTGATAAACACATGTAAGAGGCCAGCAATGGAGCAGTTTGTAGGTGTAGAAAGTCTGCCTGTAAGCATGGGGGGCGGGGCTGGGGAACCTGTTGGAGAGGAAGGAACCCAAAGGACCCCAAAGGCAGGTGGGGCCGATGCTGCTCGGCAGGAGGAAGGGCTGGGCAGCAGGCCTTACCTGGGGATACACCCATGTACTCCAGTGCCCTGGGGAATCTCACAGCTTCACCTTCACCCCCTTGACCAGATGCCCTCCCCATCTGCAGAACTCGACCCCAGAAAGTGTCTCTGCCTTGCCTGTGCTTTCTGCCCTCACTGTCCTTTAATTTTCTGCTCCTCTCTGAACTCAGTGCCTGGTGTGGGGTCAGCAACAAGCAGGAGCCCAGTGAGTGTGGCAAGGCCCGAGTGCACGCTGCACTCCTCCGG
>NW_007823151.1:0-835 GCF_000696425.1 Galeopterus variegatus
AAATCGATGGGGATGGGAATGAATATATTTGTATGTGAAAATGACATGAGTTTGGGAGGGGCAGGGGTGGGATGCTGTGGACTGAATGTCCCCTCACAAACTCATTGAAACGTAATCCCCACTGTGACAGTGTTAAGAGGGTGGGAAATCCTATTAATGTAATTGAAAGGTGAGGAGTTTGGGAGGTGATTAGATTGTGAGGACTATGCCCTGGTGAATGGATTGATCTATTCATGGAGTAATGGGTGTGGTTCAGATGGCTTTAAAAGGAAAGCTAGTGAAGAGTTACTGTCTCTCTTGCTCAGCCCATTCTCTCCACGTGATACTTTGTGTCGCTGTAGAGCCACCACCACCACCAAGGCGCTCACCAGATGTGTTCCTTAGACTTTGGACTTCTCAGCCTCCAAAACCATAAGCAAGAAATTCTATTTTGTATAAATTACACAGTTTCAGCTATTCTGTTATAAGCAACAGAAACAGACTAAAATAGATGGGGGTTGGGTTTTCTTTGCCACTCTGATGTTCTTGGTCAGAAAGATCTTATCTGACCTGCAAGAATTATAGGTCTCTAGGGACACCTGTAGCTCAGGACCTAATCCACAGAGATAGTCCCTCTTGATGTGAGTGCAAATTAATGCCCTTGAGGTCACTCACTTAAGTTTAACTCACTCAGGTCTGAGGTACAATTTTGAAAGTGGGGAGAGAGGGAAAAGCTTGTGTCATACTTGGGGTGGGTGTGTATGTGAGTTGCCTGTTGGTAGGACAGGTGGGAAGGGGTTCAGGGTGAAGATCTGAGGGGAGCTCTGACAGGATACAGAGGATAGTTGGCTCTGAC
>NW_007823152.1:0-835 GCF_000696425.1 Galeopterus variegatus
TTTTGCTGAAAAGAGCAAGTCATTTTATAAACAAATATTGAATTCTGTGGCTTAGGCCAGTGCCTCTCAAATTTGAATGTGCACACGGATCCCCTGGGGCTCTTGTGAAAATGCAAATTCTGATTGAGTGAATCTAGGGCAGGATCTGAGATTCTGCATCTCCAACAAGCTCCAAGATGTGCTGCTGCTGCTGCTGCTGCTCCTTGGACCACAGTTTGAGTAGCAAGAGTTTAGTATATAGGTGTCAGAGTGAATTCTTGAGGTAGAGTAAATTTTGCAAATAAAATACAAGTGACTGGTTCTATGTGAGATTGGTCAAAAATTAATTGCATCCTTTTAGTGGAGTCCAAAAGTAATCTTAATTCCTATTAGTATAGTAGAGGCTTCAAAATATAATACACTAATGCACTAACAAAATATCTAGACACTATAATATAATACACGAATGCACTAACAAAATATCTAGACACTAAAAACAAATCAGTTTTGCAAATGCTTAAAATAAATATCTATAGGTCTTAATGGTTTATTTCTGGTACAATTGACAGAAACAGTCTTAGAAAACAGTATTGAGAGGGAAGACGCATATAAAAGAAAGAGAATATAAGCTAGTTTTTTTGTCTGAGATGTTCATAATGAGGTTACTGAAATATCTGCTTTTGCATCAAATGGTTAGTCGATGAATCTTAGTTTTCCATGAATGATTTAAGCCACTGAAGCAGACCCCTGAGACACCTACAGTAAGAATTTAAGAGATTTCATTTGAATCCTGTCCCCATTTCTTAAAGTAAGAATTTAGACGAAGTTTCTTAAATTCTTACTTTGGGTGTTTGCC
>NW_007823153.1:0-835 GCF_000696425.1 Galeopterus variegatus
TAAAATTCTCTCTTTGTCTTTGAATTTTGTCAATTTGAGTATAACATGTCTTGGAGAAGACTTTTTTGGGTTGAATACACTTGGGGATCTTTGAGCTCCCTGAATCTGAAGATCTGTGGCTTTTCCTATACCTGGGAAGTTTTCTGCCATTATTTTGTTGAATATGTTTTCAATGCAATCTCCTTTTTCCTCCCCATCTGGAATACCAATGACTTGGATATTTGAGCACTTAAGGTTGTCTGATATCTCTCTCATATTTTCTTCAATGCTTTTGGTTCTTTTTTCTTTTTCTTTTTTTTTTTTGACTGCCTGTGTTATTTCAAACAGGCCATATTCAAGGTCTGAGGTTCTCTCTTCTACTTCTGCAAGCCTGCTGGTTAAACTCTCCGTTGTGTTTTTTATTTTGCTGAATGAATTCTTCAGTTCGGCAGCTCTGCTTCATTCTTTTTCAGGGCATTGATTTCCTTGTACATTTCTTCTTTCAGGTCCTGTATACTTTTCCTCTTTTCATCATGTTGTCTAGCTGAGTTTTCTTGTATCTCATTCAGTTTCCTTAGAATTATCACTTGAAATTCCTTGTCAGACATTTTGAGAGCTTCTTGCTCTATAGGTTCTAGATCTTGAGAGTTATTACCCTTTGGTGGTGTACTTCCTTGATTTTTCATATTTCTGGTGTCTTTTCTTTGATGTTTAGTCATTGTGGCAGGGGTTTCACAGCCCACAGGTTTGACACTATTGTCTGACTAGGATGCTGCTGGGGCTGTCAATTTGGTATCTGCTCAGTTGGCCACTAGTGCCTTGTGTGTGTGGTTGCCTCAGGTCTTGGGCCTCTCCA
>NW_007823154.1:0-835 GCF_000696425.1 Galeopterus variegatus
AAATGAAGATGGAGACTTCAACACTTACTAATTTCAAAATATGCTGCAAACTATAGTAATTAAAACAGTGTGGAACTGGCATAAAAATAGACATATAGACCAATGGAACAGAGTAGAGGGTGCAGAAGTAAACCCACAAATATATCATCAACTGATCTTACACAAGGATGCCAAGAATACAGAATAAAGAAAAAACAGCATGCTCAACAAATAGTGTTGGAAAAACTGGATACCTAGATTCAGAAGAATAAAATTGGACGTTTATCTTACATCATACACAAAAATCAACTCAAAATGAGTTAAAGACTTAAACATAAGACCAGAAACTATAAAATTCCTAGAGGATAACTTTAGGGAAAACTTCATGGCATTGGGCTTGGCAATGATTTCTTGGATATAATATCAAAAGCAGAAGTAACAAAAGCAGAATTGTGGTACTACTTTAAATTAAGAAGTTTCTGCACTGCAAAAGAAACAATGAATGGAGTGAAACCTACAGAATAAGAGATAATATTTACAAACCAAGTAAGAGATTAATATTGAAAATATACAAGGAACTCCTATAACTCAACAGTAAGAAACAAAACAAAACAAAAAAACCATAGCTTAATTAAAAAATATACAAAGGACTTGAATAGGCATTTCTGAAATGGCCAACAGTTACATAAATAGGTTTTCAACATCACTGATCATAAGAGAAGTGCAAATCAAAACTATGAGATAACACCTCTCACCCGTTAGGTGTGCTAGGATGGGTAAGATCAAAATAAAAAAATGTGAGAATGAGGATGTGGAGAAATTGAAATCTTTGTGTTCTGTTCATGGGAATGTAAAA
>NW_007823155.1:0-835 GCF_000696425.1 Galeopterus variegatus
AAAAGTGGTTTATTTGGCTCACGATTTTGGGATGGCTGCATCTGGTGTGGGCCTCAGGCTGATTCTACTCATGGCAGAAATTGGCAGGCAGCCAGGTGTACAAGACATGGCAAGAGGAAGCAAGAGAGAGAGAGAGATGCCAGGCTCCTTCAAACAACCAGCTCTCATAGGAACTAATAAAATGAGAACTCACTTATTACCCACACCCCCGAGAGAGAGCATTAATCTATTCATGAGGGATCTGCCCTTATGACTCAAACAGCTCCCAGCACACTGGAGATCAGATTTCCACATGAGTTTTTGGGGGATCGCATATCCGAATTCTATCAACTTTCATTTTCCAATTTTTCATTATTATATTTAGAAATACAAGTGATTTTAGGGCATTGACCTTGTATTCTGTAACATTGCTAATTCACATTATAATTCAAGTTTTCTTTTGTAGATTTTACGGGATTTTTCTGATACACAATCGTATTGTCTGTGAATAATGACAATTTTACATTTTTTGGTTTTTTCATCTGAATGACTACTGTTATTTTCTTTGCCTGCCTTATTACACTATTTAGGACCCTTCAGTACAATGGTGACTAGAAGAAGTTAAAAAGAATATTCTTGCCTCTTCCTGATGGTAGAGAGAAAGGATTTAATTTTCACCATTAAGAATGATGTTAGCTGTAGCTTTTTGGTTAATACTATATTATATTGAGGCAATTCATTTCTATTCCTACTTTGCTGAGAATTTTATCACGAAGATGATGACTTTTGTCATATTCATTTTCTTCATCTATCGAGATGATTATATTTTCTCTTTTATTTTGTTAATGTGGCATAT
>NW_007823156.1:0-835 GCF_000696425.1 Galeopterus variegatus
GAACTAAGAGAAAGTATGCCAAGAAGTTTACACTGTTCGTGTGGTAGGGATGGGATAATGGGTGATTTTTTCCCCCATTTTTCCTTACATTGTGTACTGATGGATTTTGAAATCAGATTTGGTCTTGGTAGGTTGTATGTTTCCAGAAATTTATCTAATTTGTTGGCATATAATTTTCATAGTAGTCACTTTTGATCCTTTTTGTTTCTGTGGCATCAGTTGTAATGGCTCCTCTTTAATTTCTGATTTTATTCACTTGTCTTTTTTTCTTTGTCTAATTTTGACAAACTAAGAAGAGGTTTGCTAATTTTATCTTTTAAAAAAAAAAAACTCTTAGTTTCATTGGTCTTTTCTATTATTTTTCTCTTTATATTTCATTTATTTCTGCTCTAATTAGAAGAGGTTTGCTAATTTTGACAAACTAAGAAGAGGTTTGCTAATTTTATCTTTTTAAAAAAAAACTCTTAGTTTCATTGGTCTTTTCTATTATTTTTCTCTTTATACTTCATTTATTTCTGCTCTAATTATTATTTTCTTCCTTCTGTTAACTATGTGATTAGTTTGTTCTTTTTCTAGTTCCTTGAGGTGTAAAGTTAAATTGTTTAATTGAGATCTTCTTTCTTTTTTAATGTAGGCATTTATTTCTATGAAATTCCTTTTTATTACTGCTTTTGCTGCATTTCATAAGTTTTGGTATATTGTGTTTTTGTTTTTATTTGCCTCAAGATATTTTCTAATTTCCCTTGTGATTTCTTCTTTGACCCATTGGTTTTTCGGGAGTGCATTGTTAATTTTCACATATTTGTGAATGTTCCAGTTTTCCTTCTATTGATTT
>NW_007823157.1:0-835 GCF_000696425.1 Galeopterus variegatus
TTTTGACTTATCTAGGTACAATAAGACCAGTAGACTAGTTGCCTCTTTGATTTTGCAGCCTTTCTTTCAAAGCATTGTCTGCTCAGAAACAGTTCTGAGTGACTGAGAAAAACAAAACCAAACCAATCTAGCAAACACACAAACAAAACTGCCTTTTAACTTCCATATTGGTATTCTGTTTCACTTCCCTTCATCTGAATGTATATAAACTTTCTTGAGGATAGTAAGGAAGACCAGATTGTATTTCCCTAAAGATGACAAAGAAGAATTTATATATGCTTTGTTCAGATTTGGATCCTAATGCCTAAACAGTGGTGGCACATAACAGTAACTAAATGAATATTTATTTATTCAATGAACAAACTGGTTCACATAATTTCTTACCTAAACTGAATTAAACCTGTGAGAAAGGGACTGGTGGGTGGGTTCTGGGTTCTTTCTTCTTCTTTTTTTTAATCATTTTATCTATCCGTCTTGTTTTATCATTTTCTTTAATTAATGTAACCTCCCCTAATTCTAAGTCTAAAGTAGTCCGATTTATGGTTTAAAATAACTTTGTGCCATCTTCTTCTTGGCTGACAATTGCAGGATTTAATTTTGAAAACGTTCTTTTGTTGTGGTTCTACATGCAGTAAACAATATTATTTATTTTTGCCTAATGCTGAAGTTATAAGCTGAAACACATGTGCTTGAAAAAATATCTCAGTATTGAATACAGGTCTATTTTTGACTTGGTA
Source organism: Galeopterus variegatus (assembly GCF_000696425.1). Lineage (NCBI taxonomy): Eukaryota > Metazoa > Chordata > Mammalia > Dermoptera > Cynocephalidae > Galeopterus > Galeopterus variegatus. The sequence continues at coordinate 738 of NW_007823157.1, forward strand.
CATTCATCCTATAGTTGTAGGGGATTTCTCGAAGCAATTCTTTCTCAATCTTTGCATCTTTACATTGATGCCCATGCATCTGAGGAGACGGTTACCTT
>NW_007823158.1:0-835 GCF_000696425.1 Galeopterus variegatus
GATGTCCCAATTTTCCACTGGGGTACAGAGCTTATATACCCATCTTCATGCGGAAAGGGGAGATGGGGAAGGGCGTGTAGGAATACAGGATTTTTAAAGGTGTGTAATGGGCCTGGAGAACATATAATGATCCAGAACAAAGCTTGTTTGGCCCACACAGCAGAAAATGACTGGTAAATGATTACTTTTTTTTTTTTTTTTAATACTGAATGGGACCGAAATATAAGGCAATGGTCTGTGACAGAATTTAGTCCAGGTGTGTTGACAGACTCCAGTCTTCCTTCCTGTGATATGAGTTAAGTTGATGAAATCCAAGCGAAGAGTTTTGAACAAACATTTAAGAGACAGAATAATATTCCCCCAAAGCAGAAAACGTGCAAAAATTTACACTTTTTCAAGAAAGAAAGAATCCCTTGAACAAGATTTTTTTCTAGGTAGTTTCTTGTTAAGCTATGACATTTTATAAATAATCTGGCCAGAAATGCATATAAACTTGATTCAACAGGAGAAGTTATGGGCCAGCCGGGTGGCGCACTGCTACAGTGCACCGCTTGGGAGTACAGCGGTGCTCCCACTGAGGGTTCGGATCCCACATACAGACCGGTTCTCGCTCACTGGCTGAGCGAGGTGCGGGCGCGACCCCGAGGGTTGCGATCCCGTTGCTGGTCCCGGTCCGGTACAGGCGCGACACTGGGGGTTGCGATCCATTGCCGGACACGAAAAAAGACAAAAAGGAAAAAAAAAAAAACAGGAGAGGTTAATACCACTTTACATGGCAATTCATCAACTTCTTTTTTCTTCCCCTTTCCTTTATTATTATCATTATTATTCCTCT
>NW_007823159.1:0-835 GCF_000696425.1 Galeopterus variegatus
GGTAGAATTAAAGTTTCAAAAAGCTGCAAATAAATAGAGTCATTTAAAAGATTTCAAAGGTTAACTATGAAAAACATATTTCCTGGAGCCAAAGTTGTTGCTTCTTAAAAATGATTAGTAGCAAATTAGAAAACTAATTTAGTCTTCTATTACCACATATTAAAACTTAGTAAAAAGGTACTTTTAAAAATATATATATTGTATTAATACAGGATATAAAAATAGGTCCAGAAATAGAACTGCATATATATATGTGATCTTAAAAAGAGAAAAATCTGTTCTTTCAAGTCAGTGGGAAAAGGCCAGATGATTTAATACATGGTTCTAGAATTGGATTAAACTTATTAAGATTCGCTCCTTGGATCTATGGAAGTTGGATGCTTCCTCTGCTGAAAAATATGGCCTTACAAAGAAAGTAAATACCTGATCAAAATCATCTCCAGCAGGGCCAAAAGGAGGACAGGGGTTGTGGCATAGATTTTGAGCTGGCAATCAAAGGTGTCTGATATAGGAAACTTTGTAGTCAGACCACACTGATTCCATCACTAAACTGTGTGACTTCAAACAAGCCCTAGAAAATTAACCATCTCAGGTGGACTTTCAAAATTACTGATATCAATTTGATTACTATATTCTTTTATACGTTGTCTTGATGAAGTTTTTCTCATCCTTTATGTTTTTTCCTTGTACTTCCTTGACTGTTTTTTTCTTCAGACTTTCAAAGTTATACCTTTCTTACAGGTCTTTGCAAGGAACCAGTAACTTGCTTTATTTATCAAATCTAAAGCCTTAATATGTAATTTATTAATTTCTTCTTTTATTAAGATTATTTCTT
>NW_007823160.1:0-835 GCF_000696425.1 Galeopterus variegatus
GAATGGACATTTTTGCTGTGTTCCAGACCTTAGGGGAAAAACATGAAATCTTTCACTATTACGTATGATGTTAGCTATATCTTTTTTGTAGATGTCCTTTATCAGGTTGAGGAAGTTCCGTTTTATTTCTAGTTTATTGAGAGTTTTTATTTTGAGTGTGTTTTAGGTTTTTGTCAAATGCTCTGTTTTGCATGTACTGATTCTACTAATATGGTATATATTATACCATTGGATTTTCATTTGTTAAACCAACCTTGAATTTCTGGGATAAATCCCACTTGTTCATGATTTATATTTCTTTTTGATGTGCTACTGAATTTGCTAATATTTTATTAAGGATATTTGCATCCATGTTCATGAGGGATATTGGGCTGTAGTTTTCTTTCCTTGCTTTTCCTTTTCATTCTTTTATAGCTTTGGTATCAGAGTAATACTGGCCTCAGGGGATTACTTGTGCAGTGTTTCCTCCTCCTCTACTTTCTGAAAGAGTTTGGTATCATTTCTTTGGAAAATATCTTATAGAATTTACAATTAAATCCATCTTGGCTTTTAAATTTTATTGTAATATAAAATACAACTTAGGGAATATTTTAAATTTCTATTTCAAAGTCTTTAATTGTTATAGGTATTTACAGACTTTCATATCTTCTTGAGTTAGTTTTAGCAATTTGTTTCTTTCTAAGAATTTTCTCATTTCATCAAAGTTGTCTAATTTGTTGGCTAAGGTGTCCTCTTTCTGCCAGTTGGTATCATAGATTACTGAGAACCTTGAATTAATCTTCCGTGGCATCCACCCATTTGTGAGTACAGTGGAATCTAGTATTGCTGTAAAAAA
>NW_007823161.1:0-835 GCF_000696425.1 Galeopterus variegatus
GCCATCCCTATATGGGATCCGAACCCGGGGCCTTGGTGTTATCAGCACCACACTCTCCCAAGTGAGCCACAGGCCGGCCCTACGTGATTTTTTTTTTTAAAACAAGGGTAATTTTTATAGGAAAAAAATGCCCATCTCTGTTATGTGTTGTGATCTCAGCTCAGGCATACACAGCTGGCACCATCAGTTGGTGGGGTCAGGAGCAGCTTGGCAGAGATTTTGTTCTAGTTCCAGACCAACACTACCAGGCTGCATGACTTTGCCTTGGCACTCAAGCCTTTCCACATATCTGTGTACAGTACACAAAGGCTTGGACCCAGCCTTCCCTGAGCCTTGACCATTGAATGACCCACAATCCTCCTGGAACAGGGAAGAATGGGAGGCCTGTAAGCAGCTGCTACGAGGCCACCTTCCACCTCCCACACGCCTCCCTATCTCCCCCGGGAGACTGTCATGGGACAGCTTCTCATTGCCTTCCTCCAGGTCCTAATGAGGTATGAGGTTTCTGCGCTGTCCCCCTCAGAAAAGAGCTGCAGAATATAAAAGCGCTTAGCTACAGTCTAGAAGGGGCTCCTCAGCAACAGGGTATCCTGCAACCTGTGCTGCAGTCATCTGTCCCCTTGTGTTCTGGTGTTGTCCTTTTGGGTGCATGAGACAAAGATCTTGGGGAGCTGGCACCTTTGCCGTATTCTTCTTATCACTGCCTATGTAAGCAATAAACTGTCTAAATCTCTAAGCGGCTTTTGGAATCTTTACCAGATAAATCCATCGGGCCTTGGCTTTGCTTTTTCTGTTATATGTGAACTTGACAAATTTGGTGCCCAGCATGAGACCA
>NW_007823162.1:0-835 GCF_000696425.1 Galeopterus variegatus
AGGCTTATATGACCCCAGTGACTGAGCATGCTCAGTGGAAGGGAGTTTATCCTTTGAATGAGCTTCCATTGGAGGAGCTAAAGAGCACGGAATATTCTTGAAAATGTCTGAGACATGATAGGATTTGACCAATGAAAATGCCCTGAAAGGAGACCAACTGAGCATGTGCAGGACTATATTACATAACAGGGAACCACCCCCTTAGTTGAATATTCATTAGACAGCATGAATATATTAGATAGTGAAACTATAAAAGTGGAATCCTGTTAGTAGGTGGGGCTGTTGCTCACTCTCTCTGGGGCCAGCTTGCACTCTGCCTGAGGAGTGTGTACTTTCTTTTTGTAACAAACTTGCCTTTAGCAGGCTGCTATTCACTCTGGAGCCAGCCTGCACTTTGCCTGTGAATGTGTATTTCTTACTTTTGTACTAAATTTGGTGCAGCTCTGCTCAGTCTCTGGAGCAAGACAGCACATTCTCTGTGAAGTCTGTATCTCTTATTCGTTACATTAAACCTGTTCTCACTTTCTACTGTGACTCTGCTCTTAAATTCTTTCCTGTGGCAGAGTCAAGGACATGGTAAGAGGACAGAGTGGGTTGAGGCTGACCATCAGGCCTCCCCAGACCCTCTCCTTCAGTGCCAGAATGACTGAACAGGTAAATTCAGTCAAATTATATCCCCAAAGCATACCTTTGGTGTGTAATTCACAGCTAAATTTAAATCTAAACTGTGCTGCTTATAGTCATGGGATTGTGAGCAAGTCAGGTACATCTATTTGAGCCTTAGTTTCTTCATTTGAAAGAGAGAGGTTTCACCACCTTCCTCAACTACCTCAGA
>NW_007823163.1:0-835 GCF_000696425.1 Galeopterus variegatus
AGTATCTTTAAAAGAGAGAATTGGGAATGAGTAGAGTTGAAGAAGTTGAGGAGAGACCTGCCAGACATACTAAAAATTATGGTACTCCGGGGGTTAATGGCTTTTATTTGACAGTTGTGTTTTGCCTTACTTTAATTGGATATACAATTTTCTTAGTGCTTTGCAGTTGACAACTCTTCAAGGACAAATACTGAACCCTGTAGGGGGAGGAAAAAATAACAGATTGCCAGAAGACTAAAAACAATTTAGCACTCAGCAAGAAAAGAAACGAGAACCCAAGTCGAAACATCCCATGTAGACAATGTCATCACAACACTGCCAGAAAAAAAAGAAGAAAACCACCCCTAAACATCTCAATTAGAGAATCAAGGTGAACCAAATCATTTTCCTTGAAGCACTGCCAAATATTTGACATAAACTTCAATTTTCAGCAACAAGCTTCAAGGCATCAATTAGAAGAGAAATTTTCTTTTAGAAAAATAATCCAGGAAGAAGCTCACTTAATGTTTTCTCCTTAAAGCTCATTTTGTTTAATTGATCTGAGGACCTGTCTGCCTACAGACAGACCTGCTCGTTACTCAAGGAATGTGAGTTTCTTTTTCCTGCGGTGTGATCCAAAGAAAACTTTATACAAATATATATACAGATACACACATACATGCATAAATAAATATAGATGTACGTGTGTCAGTAGGTGTGTGTATACACAAGGATACTTCAAAAAGTTTGTGGAAAAATAGAACTAAAATATAAATCTTTCCATGAACTTTTTGAAGAACCCTCGTGCGTGCATCATATGAATAAATACATGCAACACACACACACACACACACAC
>NW_007823164.1:0-835 GCF_000696425.1 Galeopterus variegatus
CAACAACATCAGAATATATTCTTCTCAAGCACACATGGGACATTATCCAGGATAGATTACACGTTAGGCCGCAAAATAAGTCCTAACAAATTTTTAAAAATTGAAATCATACCAAGAATTTATTCTGAGCGCAATAGAATAAAACTAGAAATCGATAGCAAGAGGAAAACTGGAAAATTTTCAAACTTGTAGAAATTAAACAATACTCTCTTGAACAGCCAGTGGGTCAAAGAAGAAATCAAATCACAAGGGAAGTTAGAAATACTTTGAGAAAAACGAATATAAAAATACAATATAGGGCCGGCCCGGTGGCACACTGCTACAGTGCACCGCTTGGGAGTGCAGTCGCGCTCCCGCCGAGGGTTCGGGTCCCACATACAGACCGGTTCCCGCTCACTGGCTGAGCGAGGAGCGGGGGCAACACCGAGGGTTGCGATCCCGTTGCCGGTCCCGGTCCGGTACGGGCGCAACACTGAGGGTTGCGATCCGTTGCCGGTCACGAAAAAAAAAGACAAAAAAAATAAAATAAAATAAAAATACAATATACCAAAACTCATGGTATGCAACAAAAGCAATACTGAGGGAAGTTTATGGCGGTAACACCTACAAATGTAAACACCTAAAAAATGAGAAAGATCTTAAGTCAACAACTTAACTTTATAACTCATGGAACTAGAAAAAATAGGAAACTAACCCAGAGTTAGCAGAAGGAAGAAAGGAAGGAATAAAGATTAGAGCAGAAGTAAAGGAAATGGAGAATGGAAAAACAATAGAAAAAAATCAATGAAATTAAGAGATTTTTGGTTTTTGTAAAGATCAACAAAATTGACAAATC
>NW_007823165.1:0-835 GCF_000696425.1 Galeopterus variegatus
CCAGAACTTTTTTCCAGGCTGTCAGAAGTGTTACCTTATAATGGCTTAGAACGGAGCAAATTCCCAGGGATTGCTTTTAAAGAACCTGTTTTGCTCAAGGCTTACCCATTCTACAGGCAAGGGCTTCCCATGTTCATTGACAGTTTCATGTATAGGTAAAACTGTCTTGCTCTCTTACCTCAATTTGGCATATATCTAAAGGGCCTTCCAGGCTGAAAACTTCACATTGAATCAGCTGAGGCCTCTGTTGTTATTGAATTACAAATCATTTTTTTTCCTGTGCAATTCTTCTTCCCTCACCATTCTAGCTTTTGTTCCTGACAGCAATGACCAGTAACACTCTTATGCAAACATCTGGTTCACAGAGTTTCCTGTAGAATCTGCCGAATAACACTCTACTGAGAGTGTTCCTTGAAACAAATGGAATTTTTGGTGCAGATCATCTGCTGGTCAGTGGCAATGTGGAACCCATCCATCTCTGGTGGTTATAAGTGGAGTTCTCAGAGCCCTGAGAACAGGGAAGTAGAGCCTTTGTAAAAAAAAAAAAAAAAAAAAATCTCTGGGGGTAAAGCAGGATAGAAATACCTCAAGAAGCTCATGCATTGGGGGGGAAATATATCAGGATTTTGAGACTCATGCATTGGTGGTGAAATATATCAGGATTTTGAGATGTTTGAGGCAACAGAAATTTGAATCATATGGCTGATGTTGGAAAATATTGATTCATTAGAAAAGACATTGAAAGGCCAAGGTGCATTAATCACTACCAACTTACGGCAAAGCTAGGAGGCTTCCATAATGGCATATAAAAAGATGCTAATATCCTGCAGTTGGA
>NW_007823166.1:0-835 GCF_000696425.1 Galeopterus variegatus
GTAAGAGCGGGCGGGGAAATTCCAAATCCCAATAGCTTCGAATAAGCCAAATTTCAGCTTTTGCCATTGTTTCCCATAATGTAGTGGGTCTTCCTGAAGGAGAAAAAGAAAATGAAAGGTAGTTGACACAAGATAATTGTTATGTCACTATACCATTATTATTTCCTGAAAGGAGGTGGAATAATGTAGACAAAGGTATATAAAGTGTCTTTGCTTTAATAAAACAAATATATCTATATCTATATCCATATCTATTTTAAGCATAATTTAATTTTCATATGTTACCTATGCTGCTCATATGTATTTATAAGAAAGACAAACTGTTAAGAGATTGGGAGAAGAGACTAACTCTCACAATCTAACATCACTTCAATATATTCACAATCATAAACAGTTATTAAAATAAGCCAGTGTAGAATTAAACCTGCATTTGTTTACTCTCTAAAGATGCGATAGGAACATATACACATTCAAACAACTCTTTGACCTCTACTATCAATTAATCTTATCAAACTTACAAAAACAGCTTTTGGTGACATACTGAATCTAGTTTCTACAACTTATCAGGCAAGGTCCTTGGTCCTTGGTTCTCCAGGTGAGCCATGAGTTGTTTAAGAGTGTGACTGAATTCTTTGAACCTACTACTGTTTTGGTTCATGTGAAGATCTTAATGTTAGTTCTTTTTTTTGTCCTTTTTTGAGACCAGCCGCACCGCACTCAGCTAGTGAGCGCTGTGGGCGCACCGGTCATCCCTATATAGGATCCGAACCTGCGGCGGGAGCGCCGCTGCGCTCCCAGTGCCGCACTCTCCCGAGTGCGCCATGGGCTCGGCCCT
>NW_007823167.1:0-835 GCF_000696425.1 Galeopterus variegatus
AAATCGATGGGGATGGGAATGAATATATTTGTATGTGAAAATGACATGAGTTTGGGAGGGGAAGGGGTGGAATGCTGTGGACTGAATGTCCCCTCACAAACTCATTGAAACGTAATCCCCACTGTGACAGTGTTAAGAGGGTGGGAAATTCTATTAATGTAATTGAAAGGTGAGGAGTTTGGGAGGTGATTAGATTGTGAGGACTATGCCCTGGTGAATGGATTGATCTATTCATGGAGTAATGGGTGTGGTTCAGATGGCTTTAAAAGGAAAGCTAGTGAAGAGTTACTGTCTCTCTTGCTCAGCCCATTCTCTCCACGTGATACTTTGTGTCGCTGTAGAGCCACCACCACCACCAAGGCGCTCACCAGATGTGTTCCTTAGACTTTGGACTTCTCAGCCTCCAAAACCATAAGCAAGAAATTCTATTTTGTATAAATTACACAGTTTCAGGTATTCTGTTATAAGCAACAGAAACAGACTACAATAGATGGGGGTTGGGTTTTCTTTGCCACTCTGATGTTCTTGGTCAGAAAGATCTTATCTGACCTGCAAGAATTATAGTTCTCTAGGGACACCTGTAGCTCAGGACCTAATCCACAGAGATAGTCCCTCTTGATGTGAGTGCAAATTAATGCCCTTGAGGTCACTCACTTAAGTTTAACTCACTCAGGTCTGAGGTACAATTTTGAAAGTGGGGAGAGAGAGAAAAGCTTGTGTCATACTTGGGGTGGGTGTGTACGTGAGTTGCCTGTTGGTAGGACAGGTGGGAAAGGGTTCAGGGTGAAGATCTGAGGGGAGCTCTGACAGGATACAGAGGATAGTTGGCTCTGAC
>NW_007823168.1:0-835 GCF_000696425.1 Galeopterus variegatus
TTCTCCAGGAGAGACCACATGTTAGGTCACAAAGCAAGTCTCAACAAATTCAAAAAAAAAAATTGGAATTATTCCATGTATTTTTTCAGATCACAATGGATTAAAATTAGAATCAAGAACAAATGAAACTCTGGAAACTATACAAACGCATGGAAATTAAACAACATTCTACTTAATGACATATGGGTCCAAGAAGAAATTAAACAGGAAATCAAAACATTTCTTGAAACTAATGAATATAATCACACGTCATACCAAAACCTGTGGGATACTGCAAAGGCAGCACTAAGGGGGAAATTTATCACATTAAATGCTCACTTCAGAAGAATGGCAAATAAACAACCTAATACTTCCTCTTAAGGATCTAGGAAAACAAGAACAATCCAAACCCAAAGTTAGTAGGTGGAAAGAAATAATTAAGATCAGAGCAGAACTAAATGAAATAGAAACCTGAAAAATGATACAAAAGATCAATGAAACAAAAAGTTGTTTCTTTGGGGCCAGCCCAGTGGCGCACTGGAGAGCACGCTGCTTGGGAGTGCGGCGGCGCTCCCACTGAGGGTTCGGATCCCATGTGGAGACCGGTTCCCGCTCACTGGCTGAGTGCGGGGCGGGCGCAACATCCCGTTGCCGGTCCCCGGTACGGGCGCGACACCGAGGGTTGCGATCCCGTTACCGGTCAGTAAAAAAGACAAAAAAAAAATAAAATAAAAATTGTAAAAAAGTTGTTTCTTTGAAAAGATAAATAAACTTGACAAACCTTTAGCAAGGCTTACTAAGAAAACAAGAGAGATGACCCAAATAACAAAAATTAGAAATGAAAAAGGTGATAATA
>NW_007823169.1:0-835 GCF_000696425.1 Galeopterus variegatus
AAAAATTTCACAGAAATCCAAATAGTTATATTTGGTGGTAGAATTGAAGCTTAACAAGGTAATAAATGCCAGAGGGAGAAGAAAACAAACAAACAAAAAAACCCTCTTCTCTTGAAGGCATTAATTTTTCTGTTGGAAATGACATTCGTTATTAGTAAACCACCATTAATTATGTTATTTTTGAATGTTATTAATTTGATATTTTATTATTTGGCTTTCTTGTATTTCATTTGTCAAATAATTTTGGTTTTAAAATCACAAAAGGGCTACTATCATAAGGAACCTATACCTAATTTTACATCTATGTTTTAAATATTTTCTAATAAAATAATTTGAGTCACTGAAGGATTCATTTTTTTTCCCCTTGGTAACGATATAGATTTAATTAAACATTTCTATTTAGGAAATATGGGGGATTCAATTGTGTAATTCAGCCATAACCATGCATTTACATTCTATGACAGAATGTATGTATTCTATGATGCTTAAAGATGCATCGGTTTCTAGCACATACATTTTATAGTACATCAAAAATTTGCTTTTGCTGTTGACTAAAAAAAAGAAACATAAAAAAACCACCAGGTCAATAGCTTAGTAATTAAAAAGTCTGTTCTACTGCTGGATAAAGTTATTTTCCAAGTTACTCTTGCCAGTTACTGTCAGTAAACTATTGTAATGGCTTAGGATGGTAGTCACACAGTCAGTGTAAATTTGTTTTTCAGTTACATGTTTTCATTATGTCAGCTTACCCAATCCTTAATTTTAAAAAAAAGTAAATAAAATAAAATAAAATAAATAAAACCTTATTTTTATTTTTGCTTTCAAACTAGAAAGG
>NW_007823170.1:0-835 GCF_000696425.1 Galeopterus variegatus
ACAGCAACAAAGAAGATTCCTGGGCTGCGTGCCTGCCTCGCCAGTGCTGCTCAGCTGCCTGGGTCTCTTGATGTGTCAGGGGGGTCTCAGGCTGGTGTGGAAGGAAGGTGCTTCTGGGGCTGGGCCATTTGTTTTCAGTGGTGATCCTGATTGGTTTTCTTTGCTGCTGATGCTGGGCTGGCTTGGCTGGTGGAAGAATGAGCCTACCTGGGCCATCTTCACTTGCAAAATTGGGATTTGGAAAATTCTAGGTCTGTGTTGCTTTTTTTTCTGTTGGTTGGGGGCCATACTACACCTTGTCACTATATTTTTCCTCTAGTGCTGAGTTTCTTTACCAATTTTTCTTCCTCTTTTCATCTTTCGGAGTTTTCCTTTGATTGTCTTCTGCATTATTTCCAGGGTTTATAGTTGTACTTAGCAGGGAGGAGCAGAGAGAAATGAGTTTACACCACCTTGTCTGGAAACTCTCACATTGATGGATTTTTGAAAGTTAAGCCATTTTTCAGTACTAAGATGATGCTTGGTCATAATTTTTAATCTTTTTTGCATATCACCACTTTTGCTTGTCTAATATTCTGTTAAAAATTTCCTTATGTTCATGGAGAGTTTGTCTGTCATTTTCCTATGTAGTAACATCCTTGTCAGTTCCAGTATCAAGACTATTGAAAGCTGGGGCTCTTAAAATGAGATAGAGTGTGTTTCCTTTTTTTCTATTTCTGAAGCAGTTTGTGTGAAGTTGGTACAACTTCTGCCTTAAATGTTCAGAAGAATTTGCTGTTAAAGCAAACTCACATTGAATGTATATATTTACACACACACACACACACACACACAC
>NW_007823171.1:0-835 GCF_000696425.1 Galeopterus variegatus
ATTATACAAGGGTGTGAACACCAGGAGGAGGGGGATGATCGTGGAACAGTTATTCTGGAGGTTATCCACCACAGTATCTGTCAGGTGTTCAGGAATGTGCCACATGCTTTTGCATATGTTGCCTCATTTCATCACTAAAACAACCTGTAAGGCAGGCATCACCCCATTACACAGATGAGAATCTTGAGGCTCAGAGAAACAAGAACTTCCCCAAGGTCCTGCCAATGTTCAGACTGAAACTACCCTATCACGGAATGAAGTTAATGTGTGCGATCTTAGAGGCTGAAGGGTCAGCACCATTACAGTGAGAAGCATGGCCTGAGGGAGCCAGGGGTTAGCAAGAGGGGAAGTCATATAGCTCTCCATGAGATGGGATACCAGGAGAGAAGGATGGGTGTTGATTACATTTTGAGAAAAAAGAAAACCGAGAGCATATTATGTCTGATGATCCCTATTTTTTCAATGAAGCAGAAAATGAGGGTGTCTCCTGAGAGGGTGGAGGTTGGGCTGGAGGGGAAGCAGAGCCAATTTGTAATAGCAGCTGTGGGGAATGGGGAAGGGGAATGTTGCCAGACTGAGTACAACAAGGTTACGCCACAGGCTTGGTGGGTGGTCCCCACTCTCTCCCCAGCACTGTGTGTTCACTCTCATCAGCATGCCTGGCAGTGCTGGGATTTATGCCCATGTCCAGCTCTTTCATCGGAAGGAAAGTTTCTACAAGGCAGGAACCTAACAGGAGTCTATGTTGTGCCTCCCTATACCCAGCACAGCATTTGGCGTATGAGAATCCTCCCTAAATGGCTTTCTGCTTCTAGATCCTGAATTTCAAAATCAC
>NW_007823172.1:0-835 GCF_000696425.1 Galeopterus variegatus
CTTTTCTTTTCCAAACCTCTTGTAGTTAATACCATCCTTCCAGCCCCTTCCCCTAAATTCTAAGGTTTTTTTCCCCTAGGCTCAAATGCCAGAATACATTTAAACTACTACTTGAATTTGAAACAGCCCTTTGCATTCTACCTCACATTAGCTCAGGGACTAACTGGATATTCTGATAGTGAGTTTAAGAACTTACAGCCATGTCACTTTGGCCTTGAGCATGTATCAACTCTTCCTTCCTGAATATAGAAATTTTAATGAAAATTGTCCCAACCATAATCAGTTTTCATCAAGAAAATATTTTTGATTTGAATTTTAAGACAGTTTGATTTCTTGATCAGTTTTTCATACAGCAAAGTTAAAAGATTTTAAACTTATTTTACTAAAATCATCTTTATCAGAATCAGCTCTTTACTTTTTGAATTTTACTCTGAAAATATCTATTTATCATTCAGTGTTTTCTTTTTTTTAAATAAGAGACAGTATAGCCTAGTGTTATATCCTGGTTATGTTTTAGACTGTACAGTCCAAAAGAAATACTGTGAGCCACATGCAGTTTAAAATTTTTTAGTGGCCACATTAAAGAACAGTAAAAAGATATGTGAAATTAATTTTTAAATATATTTTATATAAACCAATGTATCCAAATTTTCATTTTGACATGTAATCAGTATAACAATTATCAATTTAGAGGAAAATAGATAGGAGAAGGGAAATCACAGAAAAAGGAAAGGGGCGGGCAACAAAGTTTGACCCCTGTTTCTCTGCTACCTTGTGGCATGGTGAGGATGGAAGAGAAGACAATGCCCATCTTTACTCTGGCTCCTACTTTAGC
>NW_007823173.1:0-835 GCF_000696425.1 Galeopterus variegatus
CTCACTCATCTGTGGAAACTTAAAAAAAAAGTTGAACTTTAAGAAGTAGAGAGTAGAATTGTGGTTGTTAGGGAAAGGAAGAGGGGGACAGGGAGAGGTTGTTAATGGACACAAAATTAGAGCTAGATCGGAGAAGTAAGTTCTGGTGGTGTACAGTCGTGCTCGGCATCTGTAATTAACAATAATTTATTGTATGTTCTCAAATGGCTAAAAGAGGGGAGCTTAAATGTTCTCATCACAAAGAAATGATACATTTTTGTGGTGATGAATATACTACCTGATTACACCCTGTTTTGACCATCACGCATTGTATACATGTATTGCAATAACTCTGTACCCTATAAATATGTAGGATCATTTTGTTCCAATTAAAAAATAAATAAATTCCCTTAAAAAAAAAAGCAGCATTGGAGAGAGCATGGGCAGAGGCTGGAGGGAGCACAATTTTGTGTGTGTGTGTGTGTGTGTGTGTGTGTGTGTGTGTGCGTGCGTGTGTGTGTTAAGTAGAGACCTAGGCATTTCTGTGGAAGTCAGAACTAGGGCTGTGGTTTGAGGCAGGCACAAGGGATGTGAGTAGCAACTTTGGGAAAAGTGGTAAAAATAATTAAAGATGAATAAAAACATTCCTAAGCAAAGCAAGAGCATCAAATAATGAATCGCACAGTAGATTCCTCTAATCACAAATAGTAGTCAGCAGTTAAGAAGGAGCAGGGTTACGGGGTCTACCTAGGGTTAGGAATTCACAAGATGAATAAATAGAAGGCGAGGGAACATGGGAGTTGAGGATTCTGTAAAAGAATTCATTGAAATGATGGGGGTGGGAAAGAAGATGGAG
>NW_007823174.1:0-835 GCF_000696425.1 Galeopterus variegatus
GCTCTATGATTAGAAGTATACCAGAGACACTGCCTTAGCTTTTCAAAAAAGGCAAATAGCCCCCTTTTCCCAGGGAATGCTTTGTAGAGTAGATTTAAAAGAAATCAGTTTTAACTGCCACTAGGTGTTTTTAATCTGCAATTCACAATGCCTTGTCAAAAATCTAGAGTCAGGAGGTGTAATTATTCATCCAATTCTGGGCCAGATTTAGCAACACAGAGTTATGGTTTGACTCATAGCTACTCACTTAAGGGTCATTTTCTATGTACGAGGTAATGGTGTACATAGGAGAGAGATATCTCTCCATATGTAAGGGAGATAGGATCAACATCCATTGATACAATTACATAATTACCTGCTTACACAGGTGCAGGTGTCAGGGGCCTCTTAAAAATGCACCAGTTTCTAAACAGTAAGGATGTTTGTTTCTGGCTGTGATGATTATAAATTCTCTGACCTCTGTCATCAGTAAGAGCAAAGGCTCAGACCTTCTATAGCATTTGCTTCTCCAGTTGATCTTCCAAATCTATCTGCAACTACTATGGAAACTATTCGTGAAAGCTCCTAGTGTAAGCAATGGGAAGTATGCCTATAGTAAATCGTGATTTAGAGGCCCCAAGACAATTGGGCAGTACTAAAGCCCTTCAAAAGACTTTATCAGATTGCAGCAACAGTGGCTTTCTGCTCCACCAGCTGCCAGGAAGTGCATCTGTAAGAAAAATTTTCACTGGAGAATAACTTGGTTTTACTCATCGGTACAGAATGTGAAACCCAACCTTTGACATTTCAGAAAAATAAGGTTTAATCCTAAAACTGCCTCAATGTGTTTTGGGCC
>NW_007823175.1:0-835 GCF_000696425.1 Galeopterus variegatus
CCTCAGTATGAACAGGCAAAGTGACAGTTCATTCGTGCTGAGATCAATGAAAAATTTGTCAATCTGATCAACAATCTCACTATCTAAGCTTGCAAACAAGACCATGTACTAAAAAGCCCGGTGAAGTTGACTGCAAAATGAGTATGTGGTAGCTGTGAATAGCTTTTGAAGACAGGAACTATAAGCCTGAATTAAGCCTGATAATTCTCTAACTTTTCTCATTAAAACAGAGTAAATTTTAATAGCTATAGGATAAAGATCACTGTTCCTGAGGAGTTCTAGAGCAAATATTAATTCCACTCTCTTGTTATCTAGATATTATTATTCTCCAGGTAATGTTGATATAGTTAAAGATATTTTCAAATGCCTACATAAATGTTTGCTGAAATATCTTCTTTAAATAGTTAATTAATAGGTGCAAAAGAGAGTAAATGAATACAAATATCTTTCCCAGTAAAACTTTCCTTAGCTGTATTTTCAATGCACCTGCTTAGCCTGGGAAGCTGAATTCCATTTTTGCTCAGTCTTCTTTGGCTTTTCAATCAAAATCAAGGCTGAAAAAATGTGATATGTGGAAGTTGTTAGTTTTCCTTTCTTGCCTTTGGCACAGCTCACCTCAGAAAGGTATATTCACTCTTTCAGTGCTTAGTCCCCAATTCATTATTATTTATTTTGTTCTTGTGGTTGCAGCTGCAGGGGAGCCTCATCACTTGCAATTTTCCCCTTGGTCATGAGACATATTTGCATTCACCCTACTGACCTTTGTTAATATCACACCTATCCAGATCATCCAAATGCCAACAGGGAGAGCTAGAGGAAATAGTAGTCAAAGCCC
>NW_007823176.1:0-835 GCF_000696425.1 Galeopterus variegatus
TTTTTTTTTTAGTACAATTATGAACATACCAATTTTAATAATTTGATGTAGGACTGTATTAGTCCATTTTCTTTTATTTATTTATTTTTTTTGTCTTTTTTCGTGATTGGCAATTGATCGCAACCCTCAGTGTCGCGCCCGTACCGGACCGGGACCAGGACCGGCAACGGGATCGCAACCCTCGGTGCCGCGCCCACACCTCGCTCAGCCAGTGAGCGGCCGGTCTGTATGTGGGATCCGAACCCTCGGCGGGAGCGCCACCGTGCTTCCCAAGCGGCGCACTGTAGCAGTGCGCCACCGGGCTGGCCCAGTCCATTTTGATTGCTTATAACAAAATACTTGGAACTGGTTGATTTATAAAGTAAACAAAATTTATTGCTTACAGTTTCTGGGGCTGGAAAGTCCAAAGTCCATCTGGTGGTGGCAACAGCGACCCAGGGGTCTCACATTGCGAGACGGTGGAAGGAGAGAGAGAGCAGAGAGAGCAAAAGGCAGACTCTCCTCTTCTTTTAAGGCCCTCAGAACCACGCCCCTGACCACCATTTTTAATCCATTCAGTACCGCACAGTCCTACAATCCAATCACCTCTTCGAGGCTCCACCTTTCAGTTACTGTAATAAGATTTCCCACCCTCTTAACAGTCACAGTGGGGGCCAAGTTTCTTATAAGTAAAACTTGGGAGACAATTTAAGTTTCACTGAGTTTTGGGGGGACATAATTCAATCCACTACAAGGACATTTAAAAAAATATAACCATAATGCCATTATCAAATCTGCCATATAAACTAGTCTAGCACAATATCTGATCCATATTCAGATTTCTCTGAATGCCTCA
>NW_007823177.1:0-835 GCF_000696425.1 Galeopterus variegatus
AAAGGCTTTCCTTTAGGCTACATTCATAGATATTTACTTTTCTTCTTTATTGTTTTATTAAATGATTACATTCTTCAATCCATTTGTAATTTACTATTTTACAGTATGAGGTAGGGATCAAACATTTTTTATTTGAATAATGGTTAACCAACCATCATAGCACTGTTTTATTGAATAAATGATCATTCCTCAAGTGAGTTCAAATTGTCTTTTGTGCTTAGACTTCTTTGGCCATTTCCATGAGAATCAAGTAGGAGATGATTCAGTTAAATAAGTAGGCCCATGTGTTATCTCACTCAAGGGCCTGACAGAATTTTTAAACCAATTTGCATAATATGTTCTCATTAATTTCCCAAATGCTTTGGGTTGAATGTCACCCCAAAACCTAATCCTCACTGTAACTGTTGAGGGTGGGAAATTTTATTACAGTAATTGAAAGGTGGGGCCTTGAAGAGGAGATTAGATTCTGAGGATCATGCCTAGTGGATGGATTAAAAATTGTCATCATAGGAGTGTTCTAAAAGCTTTAAAAGGAGAGCGCATGAGGAACTTGCTCTCTCTCTGCTCTGCCATCTGCCATGTGGGACCCTGGGGCCCCTGTTACCACCACCAAGGCCTTCACAAGATGTGTTCCCTGGACTTTCGTCTTCCCAGCCTCTGAAACTGTAAGCAATAAATTTTGTTTTCTCACAAATTACCCAGCTCTGTGTATTTTGTTATAAACAAAAGAAGTGGGCTAGACACCAAATATCCCAAATATCTACAAGTAGAACATGCTTATTAAACCACTCACTTGATCTACTGCTTTAAAAAAAATTCTATGGGTCGGCCCCAT
>NW_007823178.1:0-835 GCF_000696425.1 Galeopterus variegatus
TATCTAAGTAAACTCATTAGACCAAGTTCATCGATCTAAGTATACTCATCAGAGCAAGCTAGTCAATGTAAGTGAACTCATCAGACCAAGCTCATCGATCTAAGTAAACTCATACGACCAAGCTCATCGATCTAAGTAAACTCATCAGATCATGCTCATCGATCTACGTAAACTCATCAGACCAAGCTCATCGATCTAAGTAAACTCATCAAACTGACTCATCGATCTAAGTAAACTCATTGGACCGAGCTCATCGATCTAAGCAAACTCATCGGACCTAGCTCATCGATCAAAGCAAACTCATCAGACCAAGCTTATCGATCTAAATAAACTCATCAGTCCCATATCATCAATCTAAGTAAACTCATCAGAGAAAGCCAATCGATCAAAGTAAACTCATAGGACCAAGCCCTTCGATCTAAGTAAACTCATCACACTCAGCTCATCGATCTAAGTAAACTCATCAGACCGAGCTCATCGATCTAAGTAAACTAATCAGACCGCGCTCATCGATCTAAGTAAACTCATCAGACCGAGCTCATCGATCTAAGTAAACTAATCAGACCGCGCTCATCGATCTAAGTAAACTCATCAGACCGACCTCATCGATCTAAGTAAACTCAACATGGAAAGCACATAGATCTAAGTAAACTCATCAGACCAAGCCCATCGATCTAAGTAAACTTATCACAACAAGTTAATCGTTCTAAATAAACTCATCAGACATAGAACATCGATCTAAGTAAACTCATCAGACCGAGATCATCGATCTCTGTAAACTCATCAGACCAAGCTCATCAATCTAAGCAAACTCATCTGACCAAGATAATCGATC
>NW_007823179.1:0-835 GCF_000696425.1 Galeopterus variegatus
TTCATCAAATGCTTCTTCAATGTCTGTTGAGATAATCACATGGTTTTTCTCCTGATTTTGTTGATGGAGTGTATTACATTTATTGACTTGTGTATGATGAATGATTCTTACATCCCTGGGATGAATCCTACTTGATCGTGATGTATAATTTTCTGGATGTGTTGCTGTGTTCTATTTGCCAATATTTTATTGAGGATTTTCCCATCTATATTCATCAAATATAATAGTCTATAGTTTTCTTTTTGGTGGTGTCTTTATCTGCTTTTGGGATCTGAGTGATGTCTGTCTCATAGAATGAGTCTGGGAGAATGACCTCTGTTTCAATTTTTTGGAACATTTTCAAGAGAATTGGTATTAACTCCTCTTTAAAGGTTTGGTAGAATTCAGCAGTAAAGCCATCTGGTCCTGGCATTCTTTGTTGGGAGACTGCTGATTACTGCTTCAATCTCATTGATTGTTATTGGTCTGCTCATGTTTTCTATTTCTTCCTGATTCAATCTTTGTAGTTTGTATGTATCCAGAAATCTCTCCATTCCCTCCAGGTTTTCAAATTTATTTTAATATTGTCACTTATAATAGTGTCCAATGATCCTTTGTGTTTCTGTGGTATATGTTTTGACATCTTTTTCATTTCTAATTATTGTTACTTGTGTCTTCTCTCTTTTCTTTAGTTAGCCTACCTAAAGGTGTGTCTATTTTGATTATCTTCTCAAAAAACAACTTTTTCCTTGATCATTTGTATCATTTGGGGGTTTCTAAATCATTTAGTATTGATATGACCTTAATGGTTTCTTTCTATCTACTACTTTTGAGGTTAGATTTTTTTTAATTTTTC
>NW_007823180.1:0-835 GCF_000696425.1 Galeopterus variegatus
CATTGTATATTTATTTATCCACTTAAGTTGATTCCATATCTTGGCTATTTTGAATAATGTTGCAATGAACATGGAAGTACAGATATCTCTTTGAATGCTGATTTTATATTATTTGCATGTGTACCCAGAAGAGGGATTGCTAGATCATATAGAAGTTCTACTTTTAATTTTTTCAGGAGCTTCCATACTGTTCTCCATATTGGCTGTACTAATTTACATTCCCACCAACAGTGCACAAGGATTCCCTTTTCTCCACATCGTCATCAACACCTACCTTTTGTCTTTTTGATAATAGCTATTCTAGCAGGTGTGAGATGATATCTCACTGTGGTTTGAATTTGCATTTTCTTGATGATTATTGATGTGGAGCATTTTCTCATATACCTGTTTGCCATTTGCCTGTCTTCTTTTGAGAAATGTCTATTTAGGTTCTTTGCCCATTTTTTTAATTGAGTTATTTGTTTTCTTGCTATTGAGTTGTTTGAGTATCTTATATATTTTGGATATTAAACCCTTATCAGATGTATGGTTTGCAAATATTTTTTTTCCCATTCCATAAGTTGTCTCTTCACTCTGTTGATTGTTTCTTTTGCTATGCAGAACCCATTCCATAAGTTGTCTCTTCACTCTGTTGATTGTTTCTTTTGCTATGCAGAAGCTTTTTGGTTTATTTAAATCCTGTTTGCCTATTTTTGCTTTTGTCCATGCTTTTTGGGTAATATCCAAGAAATCACAGTTCACATCAATGTCAGGAAGCTTTTTTCCTTTTTTTTCCCCTGTAGTTCTAAAGTTTTAGATCTTACATTTAAGTTTTTAACTTATTTTGAGTCCATTT
>NW_007823181.1:0-835 GCF_000696425.1 Galeopterus variegatus
TCAGAAATCTAAGACCAGGTGCCCAGAATCTGTGTTTAAATACAAACCGATAATCATGGGCGGTTCTGCTGCTCCGCAGACATCGCAGTGATACAGACATCATAATCCACATGGTTTTCATTCCTTCCAGGTTGACCGCAAGGCAGAACCAGAATGCAACTCTACACCCTCCAAGGCACTGTGAAGCCGAAACTCTCACAGTCCAAGGCAAATGACCCTCTGTGTGACACCTGGTGCCACCTCCAACAGAAAATTACAATAACATGACAATGATTCACTTGCAGAAAGTAATTTGGATCTGCACTGGCAAGGATCATCTGCCAGGCTGTGCCACGCGTGTCCTTCTTCTGCATCCCCAGCAAATTCAGGACAGGTCATTAGTGCATCTTTACGCCTGTGCTTTGAGTCTCTGCAGTACTGTGAGTAGGAGGAAAAATTCCAGAACCTTCTATGAGGTGGTTGTTGTCGTGGAAACCACTCCCTTGGAATTCTCATGCTTATTCCCAGTCTTGAGCTGCAAGTGATGTTCCTAACCAGGTACCAAAAGGGTCCTAAAACCCAGGCAGGAGGCAAGAGGGTGTGAGGGAAGTTTGGGTTGTCCCCAGAAGGTGACAGAATAAAACAAATAAGGGAAGAGAAGGACAGAGCCCTCAGTCTGCGCCCTGACAGGTGATGGGCCTCAGACCCTCACAGGCCTGTCCTCGTACCGTGTCGATCAGGGACCCCACGCCCAGCCTCAGCATGGAGGTCTGCGCTTGCATCTGGGTGACGCTGCTGGTGCTAGACTGTCACTGACTCGTCCCCTGCCACTCACTAGCTCCACCATTGCGGGCAA
>NW_007823182.1:0-835 GCF_000696425.1 Galeopterus variegatus
CAGCATGAGACTTCCTGCTCCTCTCCTCTCCGCCGTCTCTTCCTGGTCTTCCTCCCTTGCTTGCTCTGCTGCAGCCAAATTGGTCTCCTTGCCGTTCTGTGAACCAGCCAAGCACATTTGCACCTCAGGCACTTGGCTCTTGTTGTCAGCTCTCCCTGAAGTGGTGTCCCTCCAGATACCTGCATGGCTTACTTTGACCTTCTTCAGGTATTGATCAAATGCCATTTTATTGTGGAGGACTGCTTTGAGCACTTACTTTAAAGTAGTGACTCCTCTTCATCCTGTGCCATATGTAAGGAAGTAGCATGTATTGACTCGTTGGTTTGGTTATACCCTGAGTCTTACGGGGAGTTCCTTAGAAAGAGTTACTCTTTCTCTGTATGTAAACTTAGGTAGTTTAAGGAAACTTGCTTTTCTCCCAAATTAGGTTATAATGTCAAGGAGATTACATTCATTTTTATCCTCCACAATGCTCAAACCAGTGATGTTGAGACTGCTTGATAAGTATTTGGGGTTTGGTTGAATCATAGAGAAAACTAATAGCTTAATCAAAACATCTGTGAACTAGTGGTGATGTTACTGAAGGGACTGTGGTTCTTACCAGTTACACACCATGCAATCTTAAGCAAGTGGATTGCTGGTTCATTTGGAGTCTCAGTTTCCTCATCTGAAAAGTGAGGGTTATGATTCTTCTCTATTTGCCTCAAGGCATATGTGAAATATTTAAAGAAGACTATCTGGTGTATGGCATAACAGTAATCTTTTTGGAGAGCATTATTTTAGATGTTACATAACAACGTACATAGATTATAAGGTGCAACACAAAATATATTAT
>NW_007823183.1:0-835 GCF_000696425.1 Galeopterus variegatus
GAAAAGCATGAGGTAAAGCCAGAATTTATAATTCAAAAGAAAGCACAGGGCAAAAAATTGGAAATCTTTCAGCCTGGTCACAAAAGCAAGGGTGTAGCCCAGGGGCCCTTTGCTAAGGAGACGAATACAGAAGAAAGGGATTATCAAGAAAAGGAAGAAAAAGACCTTGAAGGCTTTTCAGAAATCTTGGAGGCTGCCTCTTCTATTACAGGCAGGCCCAAAGGCCTAAGGAGACAGAATGGTCTTGGGGAACAGGACTGAGGCACCCTCCATGTGCCCAGGGCCACCTCAGGAATCTGCCTCCAGCACCAGCACCCCAGCTGCTTTGGCTGCTCCAGCTATGACTAAATTGGCCCCAGGTGTGGCTAGACCTGCAGCTTTGGAAAATACAAGTTGGAAACCTTGGCAGCATCCACATGGCATTAGGTCTGCAGGCCCACAGAATGCCAGAGCTGTGGAGGCTTAAGAGACTCTACCCCAATTTCAAAGGATGTATGGAAGAGTCTGGGGACCCAGGAAGAGATTTGTTGCAGGGGCAGAGTCACTGCATAGAGCCTTCACTAGAGAAATGCTGAGAGGAAACGTGAGGTCAGAGTTGCAGCAGAGAACCCCCAACAGCACCATGCTTAGTGGAACCATGGGAGCAGGACCACCATGGAGACCCCAGACCTATGAGCTACCAGAGTGGAACACCAGCCTAAGAGAGCTGAAGTGTGGCCTGTGACTGGGAAAGCCATAGGAGCAGAGCAACCCAAAGACCTGGGGACCCAATCCCCGCACCAGTGTGCAGAGGACGTCGGACATGGAATCAAGGTACATGATTCGCCAGCTTTGA
>NW_007823184.1:0-835 GCF_000696425.1 Galeopterus variegatus
TAAGTATTCCAATGCCTTCATAGTGTAACTTTTATAAAGAGGTATAAGTAAAATAAAAACAAATAAAAACTAGATTAATAATCTCAGAGAAATACACAATAATCTCAAAAGAATGACTTCCTTTTTTAGACCCATGAGAACAGTAGTATGGGGCTCCTCCTAGTGCAGATCGGAAATTGTAATTATGTCTAGATGGAGAGAGAGAGTTGCTATGATATTCTCAGCAGCTTTGGGGTATTTGGTGTTGGTTATTTTAATCGCAATCTTCTACTAACAAACAACTAGAAAGAATGAGGGGTCTGTGTGCATCCCCAGCTATTTGCCATCTACTCTTAACATTATATTTGAAATCATGCTTCAAGGATAGGTAAACCTCAAATTTGGTAGTTTTATATGTCTTTATTCTTATTTATATCTTTGAGGCATGGCGCTAATGCCCATTCCCACCTTTTCAAAGCTCTTTTTTCATACCGAGCTTCCATGCCAATTTCTTAACTTGGACCAGTAGCCCTTTACTAACTTCTGTCCTTTCTATTTCCAGCTTTATATTTCAGGTGTTTATTCCTCATTGCTGGGTTATTGAAGCAGCTTCATAACTATTCTTCATTTTGTCTCTTTCCCACCTCCAATCATCCAATTTGCCAATTTCATATTAATCTTCTTTAAAAAGCTTTTTCAAATCTGCTCAAAAACTGTCAGCCTATCCACATGATAAAACTATCTCCTTAACTCTTTCTAAGTTCCTCTCTCCAACTTTATTTTCTTGTTTCTCCATCTGCCATTCCTTTCACCCTAGCTAAAACTGCAGATTGTCTGTCTCAGTGACATCTTGCCC
>NW_007823185.1:0-835 GCF_000696425.1 Galeopterus variegatus
AAAAAACATTGAATTGTACACTTTAAATGGGAGAATTGTACAGTATGTGAATTATATCTTAATAAAGCTATTATCAAAATAAAAGTATTGATTGAGTAAATGAGTCAATGAGGGAGAGCTGTTTTGTGTTTGTGTTGAGTGTAAACATATCCAAGAGACAAATCTCAAGCTGCTGCCTCCCTGAGCAGGGTTGAGTGCTAAGCTCCTCACCTTTCCACTGCCCTTCCCCTCTCTCGATTTTGTTCCCCTGGCCCCTTGCTCCCCTCCAGCCTCCCTTCTTCTCTTACTCAGATTTTCTTTTCCTCTTTCATGTGCAACTAGCCCCTCAGGATAGTTTACATGAGACCATGAAGAAGATGGCAACTTCTTTGGGAAACTGGAACATGAGAGCCCAAAGGGACCCAGGAACCAAGAGACATCTTTTCATGGGAACACTTTGTTTTACAGATAAAGAAATGGAGGCTCAGACAGGTCAAGAAGTTACTTAACCTCACATATTGAGCTGGTACCAAAACTGAAATTAGAATCTTCCATTCACTTGTTCAATGAAATTCTTGCCACACAGTCTGCCTTCCTCCCCGCCACCCAAGCCCCCACCCCCATATCTACCTCCAGGCTGGAATGATCTGGATGCCAAAACAGGTGGAACTAATGAAAATCCCAAACCACATAATGAATGGCTCACTACATATTAGGTACTTTCTGTTCATTTTCTTCCAAGAATATTTCAGATAGAGATAACAGCCCATCACATTGAATTCCAAGATATTTCTTAAACTTCTTTTTCTACATTTTACTTTTATTGGTAGAGCATACATGATATAGTAGAGAGAAA
>NW_007823186.1:0-835 GCF_000696425.1 Galeopterus variegatus
TGTTGAAGGACATTAGTTTGGTCCCAAATTTTACTATTATAAACAGCTCTGGGATGAACAGTTTTGCATTTTTATTATTTCCTTATCATAGATTTCCATGAACAGAATTATTAACTCCGACCATTACCATTTTATCAATAGATAGTACAAAATTTATTTTCCAAACAATGGTAAAAATGTGCATTTCCATCATCAATTGTTTGATAATATCAGTGTCAATGTTTCCAAAGTTTCTTGATCTATATAAAACATCATCACTTTCTGGTAACTCAAAAATATAGCACCAGGTCATTGTTTAAATTCACAGTTACTTAATGCCTTATGCTAAGATTAAATTCTCATATGTTTGCACGGTCTTATAATACTATATTTTTTCCTCTTTGAATTATATGTTTAGCTCCCTCCTCCTTTGAAAATTGTGATGTAATAAAAGTAAATTTATACTAATATGTTATACAATAAACATTGTAACCTTTGACAAGTTCGAAGCATTTTACTGTAGCTTGGTATTCATCTTTTAATTG
This sequence comes from Galeopterus variegatus, assembly GCF_000696425.1. Classification (NCBI taxonomy): domain Eukaryota; kingdom Metazoa; phylum Chordata; class Mammalia; order Dermoptera; family Cynocephalidae; genus Galeopterus; species Galeopterus variegatus. The sequence continues at coordinate 525 of NW_007823186.1, forward strand.
AAATTTTTTTAAATACAAATTTAAAAATACTATAGTAGTCAAATACATGTTTCCACTGTATTTTAAATATATATTTCAAATAAGTTTAGAAAGCCATTCATGAAGTGATTTGATAAGCATCCAAATATATGGTAGCTTTTTTAATGATTTAAAAAATAATTTGGAAATGTATTTTGCACATTGTATTACTTGCATATTATATTATATAACTTTACATTTTAAAAATACCTCACCATTTATAAGCTAATCAGTCCCCCTCCTGATATTTTAAAATCCATATATACATTACTCATCCATTATGGTATAGTACC
>NW_007823187.1:0-835 GCF_000696425.1 Galeopterus variegatus
TTGGGAGAAGGAAAGTACAGATGACCATAGAATATTATGTTGTGCTATAAAGTAGAAAAATGCTCAGTGCATTGTAGGGACATTTCAGCCTACAATGCCTGCATTGTTTTGTCCCATTCTAGCCCGCAAGCACCAAGTCAATGACAGGTATTTTGGATTTTTCTTTATGTCATGCACACTTCCCAGTAATAAATTCTATTACACGTAAGATAGTCTCCACAGGAAGACCACAAAAATTACCATAATTTAAACCATAAGAAATTCATTTCTCTCCCATTTAAATATCCAGAAATAGATGATTCAAGGCTGGTATATTGCTCTATAGGTCAGGACACAGGATCTTTCAATCACATTACTTTGCTGTGTGAAGCCTACATCAGCAAAATCACTTCATGTTATAAGGCGTCCTATTATCACATTTCTACTTCAGCAATCAAAGAAGTTACATTTAGACTTTCTATATGAATCTTATTTGCAACAACTTGGCCATATGGCCACACAAAGCTGCCAGTGGGGCTGGGGAATGTATATATTTCTATGCAACCATATGTTGAAATAAAAGATGAAAATTTTGCTACTATAGAACAATTATGAGAATTGATATTGAGGGGGACAAATAATGATATCTGCTCCAATAGTTATTCTTAATTCTCTCACATATTCCTCTGCCCACAATTATTTAGATCACCTCTCTATATTCAAATCTGTAAGGTGGCACTAAATTTCCTTTTCTTGTAGATAGTTTGCTGTTCAATCTGCTCTAATTGGGCTGCTCCGTATACTTATTACACAGATGTCCTCCTGAGATCTCCAGTTCCAATTACCCTATTTATTT
>NW_007823188.1:0-835 GCF_000696425.1 Galeopterus variegatus
TCTTTATATTGTTTTAATTTGCATTTCTTTGACAACTGACAAGACTGAGCACTTTTACCTACGTTTATGAGGCATTTTTCCTGGGAAATTTGTGTTCATATTCTTTGTTCATTTTCTTCTTGGATTGTTTATTTTTTAATTAATGATTTATAAGAATTTCAACAATATATATTCTGATTATTTATCTTTACTCACATATTTAAGACCTTCTCTTCCTCAAGATCGGAAAAATAGGCCCCTATGTACTCTTCTAATGGTTTTCATAGTTTCGTTTTTTAATATTTAGCATAATACATCTATTTTAAATAATACATCTATTATTTCTTTGTGCTTATGTTGTGAGATAAAGATTAAACTTAAAAATTTTTCTAATGCATAACCAATTGTTCTAACACCATTAATTGAATACATTACCCTTTTCCCCATGTGCAATACCACCTTCATCAAGTATGAACTGATGGCATAATTTTTACTTGAATTTATTACACATGTTTTTATTTTTGAATTGTGTTTTAAAAGCACACTTTATTTGTTATTTTGGAAAAGCAGTCATTTTCAATTTGAATACATTTTATAATACAATACTTGAATATCATGCAAAATTATTAATGGTACATTAATTGAAAAATTCAAGTGATAATATTTTATGTATAATGTAATCTCAAATATGTAAATATATCTATGTATTCATAGAAGGAGCAGAAGAAAAATGAGTAAAATGCTAATAACTATACCTTGGTGTTACAACTACACCTTGATGTTACAGAATTAAGAATAATTTTTATTTTCTTCTTGGTGCTTTTTCCAAATTTTAAACAGTAAACAGGTATTATCT
>NW_007823189.1:0-835 GCF_000696425.1 Galeopterus variegatus
GGGGGCGACACTGAGGGTTGCGATCTGTTGCTGGACACGGAAAAAAGACAAAAAAAAAAAAGAAATTTAAGAGGTTAATAGTTACTTAAGCACCAGAACCAACTGAGATAGCAAAAAATAACCAAAACAACACGTTTTATTTTACTTGTAAACTCACAAGCTCCTTCTTAATAGGCAACAATGATTTTTTCTTACATTAATGAAAACTTGATATATACACATTTTTTGACAGATATTCTCTCTCATGTGTATATAGGAGTATAGCCTATTTCACAAAATAAGACACCAAAATAAAGACACTAATTCATCTAATTCACTAATTGATTTCATACAATGCAAAAAGAAAAAAAAATGAATTTTTAGAAAAGAGGATTTTGAAGATCCTTGATGCACTTTTCAGCAAATCATCAACAAAACAACTTACACAGTTATTTCCACCTAAAAATTACTTTCCCTCAGGAGAGGGACAAAATGCAGCATTTGTTTATCTCCTGGCACTGGCTTATCCTTCCATCAACATTTTCTTCTCCATCTTCATGGTTCATAATTATCAAACGTCTGATATTTTGGCAAATCACTATTTTAATTACAAAAAAACAATCGAGTGAGAACAATTTAGATAATCAAGTAACTCAAGGGCAAACTGATCCTGAATCTGCTAATACAAACGTATTGCATTAAAATCCCCACCTGCTCTCATTGAGAATTTGGGACTGTAGTTAAATTCTCTTTTTGAGCAATGCTACACGACTGCCAGGAGTACAAACAGAACTAACACTGAATTTCACCTTGAAAAGCACTAAGTAGAATATCATAATTTTGTGGATGAAATCTC
>NW_007823190.1:0-835 GCF_000696425.1 Galeopterus variegatus
ACTTTATTTTTGATTATCTTTTACTTATTCTATTTATTGTTGAGAGGAGAATTTGAAGTCTCCAACTATGATTGTGGATTGGCCTGTTTCTCCTTTCAATTCTATTAGTGTTTGCATCACATATTTTGCAGCTCTGTTGCTTGGTGCATACACATTTAGGATTGCTATCAATTTTATTGGGTTGACCCTTTTACCACTGTATAATGTCCTCTCTCTTATTCTGGTAATTTACTTGCTCCGAAATCTACTTTATCTGATATTGACGTAGCCACTTCTGCTTTCCCTTGATTAATGTTTCCATGATATATCTTTTTTTATCCTTTTGCTTTTTATATGTCTATACCATTATATTTGAAGTGCATTTCTTGGAGACAGTATATAGTTGGGTGATGTTTTTTCTTCCAAGCTGCCAGTTTCTGTCTTTTAATTGGTATATTTAGACTATTTACATTTAATGTAATTATTGATATGTTAGAACTTAAGTCTGACATTTTTTAAAATTTGTTCTGTTTTCTTTTTCCTGTCCTCTTGTGGGTTACTTGAACATTTTCTGAATTCCATTTTTATTTTGTTTTGATCACCAGAGTGACATAAATTTAGGGTGCAAATATGTGTCAGATTTGGCTTGTGTTTACATATTCTCACAGGTCGGTTTTTCTCTGCACTCTGCTCAGCACCAAAGCACCTCTCCTTAAAGTCCCCTGGGCATGGCGTGGTGGTCCATTTGGGGGGAGGGTTCTCAGGCCAATGTGGAGAGGGTGTCTTATTAGATTCTCCATCTTGGGAGGTCTCCACACCACATAGACTACCTAAGCTGCAGCAGGGCAGGTTTGCC
>NW_007823191.1:0-835 GCF_000696425.1 Galeopterus variegatus
CTTTCACAGCAACTTACACATAAAGGTCACAAAGCTTCAATGGAAGGACTTCAGTTCTCAAGAGCAAAAGTCTGCTATTTGGGACATGACTTGGCTGCTGAAGGGATTTCTCTGTCACCTGAGAGAATAAGAACTATTCAAAGTTGTCCTTAGCCATCAACCAAAAGACTATTAAGAGGTTTTCCTGGACATACAGGATATTACATATCCTGGGTCCCACATTTTTCTTTAATGGCCTCACCATATATGAGCTCACTGGAAATGCAGTACCAGAGCCTTTACTTTGGGAGGACAGTTATAAGTCAGCTTTTATCCAAATGAAATTTGCCTTACAACAGCACCCAGCTTTAGGACTTACAAATTATACCAAGTCTTTTACCTTGTTTGTTTATGGATGCAACAATCATAAGGCCTTAGGAGTTCTTACTCAAGACCCTGGGGGAAAACACAGGCCCATTGCATGTAACAGCCTGAAATTAGACTCAGTAGCTATGGAACATCCTAACCATTCAAAAGCAGTAGCAGCAGCTTCCAGTTGGTAGAAGCTTCATCTCAGCTGGTTTTAGAAAATGAACTTCATTTGCAAGTCCCACAAGCTGTAGAAATCTGTTAAATTCCAACCAAACTCAGCATTTCTCAGCAAGCAGACTAACCTCATGAAATTTTTCTCCTGTCTCCTAATCTTCATCTAAAATGATGCAACCTATTTTTTTTTTATTTTTATTTTATTATTTATTTTTATTTTTATTTTTTTTTATAATATATATTTTATTATTATTATTTTTTTATTTTGTCAATATACACTGTATATGATTATTATGGCCCGTCACCGACA
>NW_007823192.1:0-835 GCF_000696425.1 Galeopterus variegatus
GCACCCCATGAGTGCGACAGTCCTTAAAACCAGGGCCAGGACGGCTCGGGCACAAGGAGACATCAGAGAGAGCCAGGGCTGGGTAGTGGCTAACGTGGTCAAACAGATTTAATTCACGACTCTCCAAATAAGGGGAAAGAGACTTCAGTGAAGAACTGGACCTCACCTCCAAACACAGCCAGGCATGTGGGGGGTTACAGCCAAGGAGCAGGTGGGTTTGGCGGACGGAGAATCACTAAGAGCAGCATCAGGGTCCGGGGAGTCTGGCTGAACTGACCTAACAGGATCCTTGCTGGAGACAGGCCGGTTGACCAGACATCCCCTGGGGGCGGTGGAGGACGAGAACCTGATCAGATATCACGGTGATCGGACATCCAGGTTGAGGTTGTGGCTAACCTGACCTAGCAGGGCTCTTGCTAGAACTTGACAGTGCAGAAATGAATGCAAAAGGCCAAAATCTGGGGGCTAGTTGAAAAGTTCAGGGCGGACTGAGTAGAGTTTGGTCAAGGAGAGACTCTTTGTTAGGGGTCAAGTCGCTGGACCTGCACTTAGGGAGTAATTCCAGAGCGGTAGCCAGCAAAGCTGACAGGTCCCTGCTGTGCCAGAATCCATGTCCCAGGAGGGTCCTGCTGAGCCAGGAAGTAGGGAAGCGGGGGGAGGCGGGGGACCGGCGGGTGTCCAGGAGAGGATCTGTAAGGGACAGTATCTGTGAAGAACTCACATGGTACACTAAACACTAAGGGAAAACAAGAGAGAAATGTGTATTGGATGCATAAGTACAAAGTAAGACAGTTTAAAAATCCCTTCATAGGCAAAATACAAGAAATCATCTAAG
>NW_007823193.1:0-835 GCF_000696425.1 Galeopterus variegatus
AAAAAAAAAAATGCCCTGAGGTTGAACATTGCTTCAGCTTCAGAAATGAAAATAACCAGTTGGTAAGTCAGCAATAACATCAGTGATGGTAATCATTTAACATTACTAGATTTCCATCAGGCGCAGGGTGGTGTTTGTTTGCCACAGAGGCAGGATAGTATACTGGGAAGCTGTGGTGGGGGGTTGCCGGAATTTGAATCCTACCTCAACCACTTATGAGCTCTTTGACTCTTTGTGCCCCTTGTTTCTTTGCTTTAAAGTGGAGGTAATAATATTAGCAATACCTATTTAATGAAGATATTACATGTATTGAATGAGCTAAAATATGTAAAGCACTTAGAATGGTACCTGCCACATAATAAATACTTTATGAGTATTAGCTCCTGTTATTATTTTATGATAATAATAACTTAAGCTGGCACATGGGGGACCACAAGCAGCTTGCAAATAATTTTCAAGTTTTTAGAAACGTTTGGAGACTGTCAAAGGTAAGTATTCTTCCAAAGGTTAAGCTATTACAGATAACATTTTACTATCTTTGTGCTGAGCTGTTAAAATAAACAGATAAATAATCCAGCAGATATTCTATCTAGTGCATAAAGGAAGATTTTGGACATTAAATGCAAGTATATTAGCCTAAATTAAGCACTTGAAATGTTTATATCTATACTTTAAAAATGAGTGCTGACCCAGTGATATCAGGAACTTTTCCCATGAAATTTTAAGTTATATGACTGTTGTCTCATGCTGATCAATGGGACATAAAAAGACACTTACAAGCAAATATAATAAGATGTCAGTTGTTGAATTTAGATGGTTAGAGATATGAGTGCTC
>NW_007823194.1:0-835 GCF_000696425.1 Galeopterus variegatus
AAATGAAGGGCAAATAGTATATTTCTCAGACAAACAAAAACTACGGGAGTTCATCACCACAGGATCACCCTTACAAGTAATTCTCAAGGAAGTACTGGGATTGGATCCTGAAAAATAACTACCATTGCCATAACAATCCAAGTAAAATAAAAACCCACTACTATAATAAAAATGACAATCATGAAAAGAAAACAAACGAATAAAATCATTAGCGGCAATCTCAGAAACCAACAAACACAGAAAACAAACAGCAAAACAGAAAGCAAGGAACAAATGACATTTAAGACATCCAAAAAAATAATAAAATACTAGGAATAAATCAACACCTCTCAATAACAACTCTTAATGTAAAGGGTTTAAATTTCCCAATCAAAAGACACAGATTGGCTGACTGGATAAGAAAGATGGACTCACTGTATGCTGCCTACAAGAGACCTACCTCACCCATAAAGACTCACATAGAGTAAGAGTGAAAGGATGCAAAAAGATCTTCCATGCAAACAGAAAAGAAAAACGAGCTGGAGTAGCTACTCTGATATCTGACAAAATAGACTTTAAACTAAAAACCATAAAAAGAGATAATGAGGGTCACTACATAATGATAAAAGGACTGATGCATCAAGAAGACATAACAATCATAAATATGTATGCACCCAATGTTGGAGCACCCAGATTTATAAAACAAACTCTATAAGACCTAAAAAAGGAAATAGACAGTACTACCATAATAGCAGGAGACCTGAACACCCCACTGTCGATATTGGATAGATCAACTAGGCAAAGAATTAGCAGAGAAATACAAGATCTTAACAATATTCTAGACCAATTGGACTTG
>NW_007823195.1:0-835 GCF_000696425.1 Galeopterus variegatus
ACCCCTTCCTCTTTCCCTTCTTTAGCATTTCTAGGCCTGAGCTCCTGCTTGGATGCTGGCTCGAATTGCCAAGATCCACAGAGCCATTTTCTCTGCCCTTGACACACACCATTGGAGGGGAGACAAAAATATACTAATTAAAGTAATAAAAACAATGCACATTAAAATTGAAAAAAAAAAATTAAAAGCATGTTCAAGGGTCAGTGGAGCACTGAGATAGAAGTGCCCAACTGAAGAATTCTTTTTGGAGAAAGCAAGGAGATAACAAGTGGCATTTGAATTGTGAGTCTTCAAGGCTTCATGCCAGTTCTCTAGGCATAAATGTAGGAGGAGGAGCCCAGGGAAATGCCTGGGCAAAACCAGAAAAACATGAAGCAGGCTCAAGGAGCCATCAGGACATGGGCCTGCCTGATGCAGAGATGAGGCTGGAAGCCTTGGCCTGTCCTACGTGTGCAAGTACGAGGGCCCCCAACATGTACATATTAAGAGCTAACCATGTTTATTGTTAAAACTCATGGAATTATCCAATAAAGCCTCTGTTTAGAGGTGTTCTTAATGAACAGCCCCTTGAATTTGTACAGTGCCCTCAGCTGCAGCTTCTCATGGTGTTGCAGCCCAGCTTTAGAGCATAAAATAACATGCCCAAACAAACACGCCAAGCGGCAGCACAAACAGTCCTGAGCTATGGAGAGAATATTTACGACTTTAAAGCTGAAGCCCCACGGACTTCAGAAGAAACTCCTTTGGAGTGTAGAGAACTACGTGCATTCCATAAATTGAAGTTGTACCAACACCGAAAGCCTTTGATCCATGCTCATTTTCTTTTTGCCTGTCT
>NW_007823196.1:0-835 GCF_000696425.1 Galeopterus variegatus
TTCCTTGTTTGAATTTGTTTGCCTGTTGTCCTGTCCTCTTTCTATCCTCCCACTTAGGTTTGGAACTCTAGGTTTCATGTAGGATTGTCAGGGCATTTGGGGCTATGAAGAACCAGGTCCAAATGCACTGATTTCACAACCTTCCAGAGCTTGCCAGACCATAGTAGTTGTCCACATTGAGTTTCTCTGCTGTCAAATGCGCACGGACACAGGAATGGGTGCCAGGCAGGAAGATAGGGGAGAGCAGGGAACTCAAGGGTGAAGCTGAAGGGGCTCCTCGCTGGTGTAAAATGAGCAGGAAACCACAGCACTCAATTTGTAAATCTCAGAGGCTGAGCCCCTCCAAGCGTAGCAGAGTAAGGCCAGAACAGTCGCTGCTGTTTCTCTTTTTCTAAAGGAAGTTGAAATAGACCTGCATCCTTCATGTCCTCTTGGGAGTAAAATAAAGAGCTACATTTTCCAGAGTGGGACCAGGGTTTTGGGTCATGTTCATGGCACATGCATTTGCACATGGCCAGGCAATGGGCTTTGCTTCTGCCAGATGCAACCCTGTGACAGCAAAGAAAAAACTCTTCCTCAAGTCACCTTCTCTGTCCACCTCTTTCATGGATAATGGGGCCAACCTTGCACCTTGAGAATTCAGGACAGATGTTTTCTCATGACACTCTAGCCAGAAGTCCAGCTGATCAGGTTCTAAACACCATTTGATGTGGATTCCAGAATTTTCTGTTTTCCTTGTGAAATATCCATTTACATCGAGTAAAACGACAGTTCCAATCCAAGGAGGAGTCAAGCCGAAGCAAAAAGAATCACCTACTTTAAATTCCACCATGAC
>NW_007823197.1:0-835 GCF_000696425.1 Galeopterus variegatus
ACTACAGGAGCCTGTTCTCCCTGGCAGGAATCTCTCATTTTGACCTGAGTCTCATCTCCACATTGGAGCAAGGGAAAGAGCCATGGACAGTGGAGATCCAAGTGACGACAGCAAGAAAACCTAGTGGGTGGGAATGTATCAAAGGTGTGAACACAGATATCTTTCCTAAGTGTGTCATGAAGGAATTATCACCCAAAGGAAAAAGGAATACAGGACAAGTATTTCAAACAATGACGCTGGAAAGACATGAAAACGATGACAGAGAAGATTTTGCACATCATAATAGAGTTCATTCTAGAGAGAAACTGTACAAATGTAATGAACATGGCAAGGTCTTTCATCATGCGTCAAGTCTTTCAAAGCATTACAAAATTCATACTGAAGAGAAACCTTACAAATGTAATGGAATGTGGCAGGGTCTTCCATCAAAGTTCACACCTTTCAAGTCTTCATAGAATTAATACTGGAGAAAAACCTTAAAAATGTAATGAATGCAACAAGGTCATAAGTCAAAAGCCTCACCTTGCAACTCATCAGAGAATTCATACTGGAGAAAAACCTTACAAATGTAATGAATGCAGCAAGGTCTTCAGTCAAAAGTCTCACCTTGCAACTAACTCATCAGAGAATTCAGAGTGGAGAGAAACCTTACCAAATGTAATAAATGCAGCAAGGTCTTCAGTCAAAAGCCTCACCTTGCAACTCATCAGGGAATTCATACTGGAGAAAAACCTTACAAATGTAATGAATGTGGCAACGTCTTCACTAGAAAGTCACACCTTACAGGTCATCAGAGCATTCATTCTGGAGGGAAGCTCTTCAAATGTAATGTGTG
>NW_007823198.1:0-835 GCF_000696425.1 Galeopterus variegatus
ATCCAAGCATCTCATTAAAACATAACACCACATATAGCAATTTAATAGAAAACTTGAGATAGAGAAATGCCCAGTTCCTTGGAGTATAAAAAACAGCGCTGGCACTTCTTTGGCAGGGAATTTTCCAAGCAAACCACAGAAATATTCTGTGAACCAAAAGGCCAAGTCAATATACTCAAATGACTTTTTAAGACAGAGAAAATGAATACTAAGTGCTTAAAACCATCTAGAACAAGTGAGAAAAAAATGGTAGCAACTAATATTAATCCATCCTGTTACCAGAAATTGATTAATAATCATATTACTGGAAGAGAAGCTTTTTCAATATGTTATATGATTTTAATAATATACCCTTATTTTCTACAGTGAGAAATTGTTTCCCAACATGACTAAATCTTAGTAATATACGTCATTATATGTTAAAGCTTTTAATGATACAAAGAAAATGCCCTCACCTCAATCCATTACTGCAATCAATAAGAAATTCATCCCTGTCTTAATGATGATTATAATTATTTCAATACTTCATGTTGCAGGTATACTGTGGTTTCTGCAAGTCACTGTAGTAATATTTTCTTAGCTTCAGTGGGTATAAAATAAGTTCCTTTTGTTCTGAATACAGTTTCATACATTTTGTAATCTGGGTAAGAGAGACTACTCATGTCAAATGAAGAATTTTTTTAAAAATGCATTTTTTTTCAGTTTACCTGTGGTTCACAAGGCACACACAGGGGGCAAACGAGGAGGACTGGCAGACACATCAGTGAGAACTTTAAAAAAAAATCTCAACTTTGGTTTAAAAAGATACTTATTTGAACTATGTGAGGCTAAAAGG
>NW_007823199.1:0-835 GCF_000696425.1 Galeopterus variegatus
ATACTTAATATTTTGTATTCTCTTGATCAGTTTCCAGTAGACTAATATTAAAATCAAAACTGGGATGGTAAATATATTCTAAAAAATTATCCTCAGCATTAAAGTATGCATCACTGATTGGGTTTTAGAAATGTCTGAGCCTTAGAGGAATTATTTTCTAAATCAACCTAAATGTGTTACAATTGCATTGACATTTTTTTTCTGTTCTTAAAATTTTATAACACTATTGAGGAGATAAGACTTTTAAAGGTAAGAAACAGAATAAGTATATTAAGTACTAGATCAAAAAGGTAATGTTATAAATTACAATCTAAATAATTGTTATAGATTTATTAGTGATTAATGAACAAACAAGCTTGGCCTTTTTAAATTTTTTTTGTAAACAGACATTCTTCCAATCAGATTTCTCTGGGTTCATTTTTATAAGGGCACTAATCCCATTCATGAAGGATCCACCCTCATGATCAAATTACATCCCAAAGGACCTACCTATTACTGTCATCCCATAGGGGGTTAGAATTTCAGTGTATGGATTTTGGGGGTGTATTAGTCTATTTTTTTTTTTTTTTTTTGCTTATATCAAAATACACAGAACTGGGTATTTTATACAGAATTTTTTTTTGCTTACAGTTTCAGAGGCTGGGAAGTCCAAAGTCCAGGGAACACATTTGGTGAAGACCTTGGAAGTGGCAATAGTGACCCAGGGGTCTCCCATGGCAGGAAAAGGTACAGCAGAGAAAGAGACAGCTCCTTGCGCACTTTTAAAGCCTGCATAACCACACCTCTGATCAACATTATTAATCCATTCACTAGGGCATGGTCCTACAGTCTAATC
>NW_007823200.1:0-835 GCF_000696425.1 Galeopterus variegatus
TTTTTTTGTACACACCTTTTTGTTCTGTTCTTTCGCTCTGTTTTTCTTCTTCTAGTACAATTATACAGATTTTGAGCTGGTCCCTTTTTACTCATCACTAAATGAAGTAAGTCTTTTTCTGGTCCAGTTATTTACAGGTAATATGTGAAACCAGAAGCAAGTGTGCAGGAATTCTCCGTACATGTGAATGTGGTGTGAGCAAGATGCAAGACTTGTATGTGTTTGCTTTTACTTCTTCATAGTTAACTGAAATTGATGACTCTAGGATTGCTCAAAATGTAGAATTTCTCTCCTCTTTCAGTTATACATAGCTTCCTACAAATATGACTCCTTTTTGATTCATTTTATCCATTATTTTTGTGCCAAAACTGATCCACTATGTGCCTGCCATCAGCCCATATAAAACCATTTCCTTTTTTTTCAAAATATGATAGTGCTGATTTTTTTCTTGCCATATAATATCAATTATGTTTTCAAATTAAACTCTGCCAGCTGTTTCTTAGATACTCAGTTCCAAATATCCTCTCCTAGCATCTTTTCTTCCTGATATTTTAAAATTCAGAGCATGTGGATGGCCTTAGGGTATCACTTGGTTTCTTCAAAGAGGGGGGCTGATATTTTTCCTTCTTGATCTCCTAAATCCCTTCAGGTGTTTTGAAGAAGAGGAAGTGAGAGACTCTCTGTACATTGTTATTTTTTAACTTGAAATTGTAAGGCACGTTTTAAAAGCACCGTTCTTCATGCTCAGAGGATGGTTAATTTCATTCCGTCAGCACTGCCCCTTGGGTTTCTCAGGTCCTTTTCAGCTCCAAGTTAATTTTTGTTTTTTTTTTTT
>NW_007823201.1:0-835 GCF_000696425.1 Galeopterus variegatus
CGTAGTAAAGTGGAAAAGAAACAGGTAACTACTAGATGTGTTGATGAAACAGTCAGCTACTGGAATGGAAGGTTCATGTAGGGAAGTTTTGATAGATAAGCTGGGAAAATACATAACAGCCAAATTATGAAGGGACCTTAGGAGCTTAGGTTTCCTCCTAGGGGCTCAGTATCAGAGTATGTTCTGCAGACTACCAGCATCAGAATCAGTTGTGGTGCTTGACAAAAATATAGTTTCCTGGCCCCAGTCAGACCTCCTGAACATGAATCTATACAGTGGCACCTGGCAATTTTCATTATTTTTAAACAAATTTCTCTTTTGATCTTTATGTGCACAAACATTTCTGAATTACTGCTGTAGGTATTAGGGAGTTAGTCAATTTTTTTTTTTTTTAAAGAAAGGGATAATGTGAACAGAGAAAGTGATATATACAAGATAGATGAAGGAGTTGGGGCTAGTAAAAAGGTTACTGTAGTAGTCTTAGTATGGCCTAAAAAGGATCTAAATACTACAGTGACAGTAAAAATCCAAGAATATGAAGGAAGGACCAACGTGATCCCAAGTCTGATCAAGACTGAAAGGACTTGAATTAAAAGGACCTGCTGTATACCAAGCCTCTGAGATTACAAAGAATGTTGCTATCATGAACAGAAACAAGGAGATCATGGGCCGGCCCGGTGGCGCACTGCTACAGTGCGCCGCTTGGGAGTGCAGTGGTGCTCCCACTGAGGGTTCGGATCCCACATACAGACCGGCCGCTCGCTGGCTGAGCGGGGTGCGGGCGCAACACCAAGGGTTGCGATCCCGTTGCCAGTCCCGGTCCGGTACGGGCGTG
>NW_007823202.1:0-835 GCF_000696425.1 Galeopterus variegatus
GGGAGCGCTGCTGCACTCCCAGCACCGCACTCTCCCGAGTGCGCCATGGGCTCGGCCCTAACCTTGAGTTTTAAGTTGAAACATTCTCAAATGTGTGGAGAGAAAAACATGCTCTTAAAATGGGTCCTTGTTCTTGCCTTCTGGGGAGGTGGTCCTGAGCATATGCACTCACACATACGTTGTATGTGGACTGTACCCAGCTCTTCTCCCCCAATCTTTGCCTCTTGGGTTATTGTGCTACTTTCTCTATGCTTTGCTACATTTCTGCAGTCAAGTTGGTTTTACTTGAATGATTCATGTTTAGGGGAAAAAAGAGAAAAACTCTCTTAAAATTTGTTTCAATTCTTCCTGCAAATAAAATAAAAAGTAAAATAAAATAAAATAAAATGTGACAAATGTAGGAAAAAAACACAGAAGTCATTATCATCGTATAACTCAGATCATTATTATGAACATTTTATGTACTTCTTTCCAGCCATTTAAACTATATTTTAGGGAAGAGGGGAAGGGAAAACAGGGAGAGGTTGTCCAACTGGTATAAAATTACAATTAGATAGGAGGAAGAAGTTCTGATGTTCTATTGCACAGTAGAGTGACTATGGTTAACAGTTAAGTTTTGTATATTACATGACAGCTAGGAGAGAGTCTTTTGAATGTTTTTGCCACAAAGAAGTGATAAATGCATGAGGTGACTGATACATTACCTACCCTGACCTGATTGTTATACAACATATATATGTATCAAAACACCAGATTGTACATTATAAGTATGTACAATTACAATGTGTTAATTCAAATTTTTAAAAATGCCAAAAAAACTCTGTATTTTGTATTA
>NW_007823203.1:0-835 GCF_000696425.1 Galeopterus variegatus
AAGCTCTCTGGTGTCTTTTCTTATAATCACATCATGAGGGTTCTTCCCTCACGACTTCATCCAAACCTAATTATCTCCCAAGGGAGATGAATTTTTGTTGGGGAAAGGAAGACACAATTCAGTCAATAGCAACTGTCAACTTTGATCATCTCACAGTCACATATATTTATTTGTGTCATATATTTATTTTTTTCTTTTATTGGACAACATCTATAATTGGTTTGCATTGAAATTGTCCTTACAATGTAATTGGGTTGTCTAAACTCCTTCTTAATAAATAGTTGTTCTGCCTTAATTCTAAGTATGTTGCATTCTGGAAGAAAAGCTTCTGTTTCTTCAATCATTTTATAGTTGTAAAGTGTTTTTATTTCATTTTTTTTCTGTTCCTTTTGGCAAACAAAATGAAGTGTAATTTGCTCATTTTTTTCTTCTTTTCCCCATTTTATTAAATTTATTTTTTCTTAATTGGCACGTAATAATTGTATATATTTATGGGGTACATTGTGATATTTTGGTACATGTGTATAATGTACAATGATTAAATCAGGGTAATTAGTATATCTATCACCTCAAAAATTCATCACTTCTTTTGTTGTTGAGAAGGTCACATTTTGATTCAAAAATTCATCACTTTTTTTTGTTGTTGAGAAGGTCACATTTTGAGTACTGTATAACCCATTGGTCTTGCCCATTCCAAAGGCCATTTTCTAATCTGTGCGAAAAGAAGGATAATGTCTCCAGTGTTGTTCATCCACTTTTGCTTCCTTGAGAGCCGTGCCACTCCCACATCTACTATTGACCTCCCCGCTGCCTGGGAATCCTCGCTGTAGACTCA
>NW_007823204.1:0-835 GCF_000696425.1 Galeopterus variegatus
CATCATTAAGTGTCTGAAAGGTGGGGTTTTAAAGGTTAGCACAGCTTTCTCTTTCAGGGTTCTAAAGTAAGCCTCTGTGTTCTTAAACACTACTGTTGAATTTTTATGAATTGTTCCACAGACTGGTATAGTTTGATACCTTCATTTTATTTTATAAATACTAAGTAATGCACACCAATTTTTTATGGTTGTATAAAACATGGATTTAACAGCAAAATAAAGATATATTAAACCTTGCACAAATCACAATTTAGAGGTATGCATTTAAATACAACTGAGAATCTCTGCCCCATTCACAAGGCATCATGTTCAGTATTAGGACATGATAATAGATACCTTATTTTTCCAAGGATGTGAACATGTTCATTCTTTGGCTTGGGTAGCAGCTGTGACTGCTGTACACTCCAGGTAAATGAGAGATTCAATGTTGTTTGTGTAGCAGCTGCTGATAATTGTAGAATATTTGTGCAGTAGCCCTCCTACCCTGCTCCTCTGGTATGTTCAAAGAGGTAAAGACTTCATTGTGTGAATTGGTTATCTCTTGAGGTAATTGATTTAATCTTTGTTTCTCATTTTGTAGAAAATGCGTTCGATTTTAATCCAACAGTTGTGCGATTTCTGAAAGGAATAGACACTGTATCCCTGTAGATGAAATTCTCCTTCCCCTTCTTTTTATAAGAAAATTATTTTTTAAGCTTTATGTCTGAGGTTTTATACTTTTTGTATCTCACACTTCAATCACGTGTGAATGTTTCTCACCTTTTGCATGCTTACTATTCATTTCCCATTCTTGTGTTTACTAATAATTTTCAGATTTTTATTTTAGGAGAAATTG
>NW_007823205.1:0-835 GCF_000696425.1 Galeopterus variegatus
GGTGTCTGCTGAAGCCCCATCTCCTAATTCCTGGTAGTTAATGGACATTAACCTCTCCTGCTTCCCCTCTCAGCTCACACGCTCATCCTGTAATCATTGTCATTAGTTATAATAACATCTTACACTGTAGGTCAGCTTTGCTTCCTAAGTGCTCTAGTCGTGCCTAATGAGTAGCTTTGGAATCTAAATAATGAAGTATTTGCCCTTCTCAGGTTGCCACGTCTAGTGGGGAAGAGTGCTCTTCCCCTGACCTTTGGTTCAAGTGCATACATGCATGCACACACATTCATACTCGTGCACACATGCACGTTCACACTTGTGCACACATGCACATTCATACTCACACGCACACATTCATACTCACGCGCACACATTCATACTCATGCACACACGCACGTTCATACTTGTGCACACACACATTCATACTCATGCACACATGCACATTCATACTCATACACACATGCACACACACACCACACACCCTGTGAGGTACAAATGGGAACTAACATCACTTGTCACTTCTTTCCCTACAGTATGCAAATAAACAAGACAGCTCCCATTTTTTGAGCACGTAAAATCTGCTCCGTTTCTGCACTGAAGGCACTTGGCATGCATTTCATATGCACAACAGCCCTGTGATACCTCAATGGGGTAATCAGCTCATTCTACAAATGGGGAAACTGAGGGTCTGACAGGTGCAGTAACTTTCTAATAAGTTACAGAGCACTATTTCAACCCATGACTGTCACTGGGGCCCATGCCCTTAGTCACCACTGAGCCAAATGACCCTAGATGACTCAGGTCCTCCCAGTGCCCTTGCACACTATCCTTGGAC
>NW_007823206.1:0-835 GCF_000696425.1 Galeopterus variegatus
AATATCTGTTCTCTACATCAAATGGGAACCTCTAAGTTAAGTACTACTTCCACTAAATGTGGGGGGGGGGTAATTTAATTGTTTCCTTTTGAAATAATTAAAATTTGTTACAGTCTCATCATTTACTTTGTTTAGAAATGTCATTACTGTTGACAAGAGGTGAAAAATGAAAACGAATTCACTTCTGTCTGATTGAGGAAGCTCTGTAGACAGAAGCATGAGTATATATTCATTTGAACAATTAACATCTCATATTCATTTGAACAATTAACGTCTCAACAAAAGAACATTGTGCCAATACATTTTATTGTGAATACAAAACTTCTACTCTATGTCAATGCTCTGAAAAATGTGGAAATCCAAAGAGATATGTCGAAGTCATAAGGTGGCTTCATCCACTTTAAAGATTAGTAGAGCCCAACTAAAACCAGCCAAACAAACTCAGCTCAAAGACAGAGTCAAATATATTGAAGATATGAGGTCTCTTAGTGAAGGAGAATAACAAAAACAAAAAACAAAAAACACCCCCAGGTGTGTGAAGCATCATGAAGAGAGGACAGGAACATTCTCCTAACCAGCATCATTACTTATAGATATTTCAGCCAGATGTCCATCATATCCAAATAAAGTCAGACTTAAGCTCGACTGCTGGCTGTTTTAGGTGTGCTCAGACAAATCATCTCGTATCTTTTGGGCATTGTTTCTCTATTTCAGACCACTTGCAACAGAATCACCTAGAATGATTATTTAAAAACAAATATTTATGGGATCTACCCTATACTGACTGAAATAAAATATCTATGTAATAGCCCCATAAATCTGAATTTTTGACATT
>NW_007823207.1:0-835 GCF_000696425.1 Galeopterus variegatus
AAGCAGCAGCTCCAAAGCGTGGCTCAATCCTCTGCTTTTGACCTTTATGCCACGCTGCTTCTTATGCATTGCAGTGGCCGGGAAGATGATGACCATGTGGGACAGCACATGACTAGTAGGTGGCCAGTCCAGTGATGAGATCTTCTTGCTCTCCTTTGCTATCATTTCTGAGTCCTGTCTGACCTTCAGAGTTACATTTTACCACTCTTGAAAAAAATTGTGACAGTATTTTGCTGCTCCTTATCTGAGGATCATGATCAAATTATAGTTTTGATTTAGTTTGGATATGTTTGTCCCCCCCCGCCCAAATCTCATATTGAAACTCAATACCCACTGTGATAGTGTTAAGAGGGTGGGAAGTCCTATCATGGTAATTGAAAGGTGGGGGCTTGAAGAGGAGATTAGATTGTGAAGACCATGCTCTAGTGGGTGGATTAACCCATTGATGGTTTAATGGTGGCCATGGGGGTGGTTCTGATGGCTTTGAAGGAGAGTGAATGAGGAGCTTAGTCCTCTCTTGATCAGCTATTTTGCCATGAGATACTCTGTGATGCTGTGAAGAGTCATCACCCACCAAAAGGCCCACCAGATGTGTTCTCTGGACTTTGAACTTCCCAGCCTCTGAAACTGTAAGCAATAAATATTATTTCTTTATAAATTACCCAGTTTTACATACTTCTGTTTTAAGCAACAGAAATGGATTAATATAATTTAAATCCTCCAGGTTGTGCATTGCTACTATTTTTACACTAACATAGGTTTCCTTTAATTTCTCATAGGGTTACTGTAGCTAAAGCTCTGCTGTCAGTCAGGACATACCAATATCTTCCAGTGA
>NW_007823208.1:0-835 GCF_000696425.1 Galeopterus variegatus
AAATTCATATTTCAGGATGAGTTTAAATATAACCACATTTATAAAGCTTGTCTAGTTTCTTTAGACAGAGGGAGTGTTTCCCTCTTCTAGGTTCCCAAAATATGTCATATATGTTTCTTCTATAGTTAGGAAAAATATCAATCTTAGTGCTAATTCTTTCTAATGACAAAGAGTATTCCAACATGTGGAATGTTTAATTTACTTAATCATTTTTTTCTATTTTTGTGTAATTGTATTTCGCTTTTTAAAAATTTCTCTCTATATATGTTTGTTCACATAGTTTTAAGATAAATGACAGAGGTTGAGTTACTGGCTCACCACTGTAGTATTGTTTATATCTATTTTTTGTCGTACTGTTAATTTGATTGATATTTAAATACACTGAACATCTCAAACTCTAAAGAGACCTACTTGTGAAAGGGTATTTGTGTAATATAAATAATCACCACATGTCTTTCTATCATAGTCCTTGTTTTTGATATATAAAGTATGTTTAATTTAAGAAGATACCCATCTGTGTGAAATTTTTCCAGCATTTATTTTTCTCATTTTGAGAGTTTTATTTTTCTAAATAAGAAAGATTTTATGTGATTAATAATGCACAAATAATATGCTTTTCTCCCTAAAGCAAATATTTTAGAATTTACATACTTAGATGACTGCCAGGTGCCTAAATTTTCATCTTGAATTAATGATTAGATATCCAAAGATGCTTCCATTACTCAAATAATTGTTTTTATTTTTTTATTTTTATTATTTTTTAAAATTTTTATCGAATCAAAATTGATTATACATATTTTGGGGGTTCAACATTGAGATATATTGATCAAATCAA
>NW_007823209.1:0-835 GCF_000696425.1 Galeopterus variegatus
GGCCTGGTTCAAGCCTGGCTTTTGCCTCCCTCGGAGCCGTGCTCTAACCACTGTCCATGACAGCCTCATTGTGGAATGCCTGAGGTGTGGGAAACAGGCAACCCCCACTCAGGCCAGAGGAGAACCTGCCTCCTACTGACCATCCAAAACCCTCCCAGGACCAGACCCTCCCGATAACCACACTCAACCAATCCACTCTGGTTTTCTTCACCTTTCATGTCTAACCAATCAAGACCACACGTCACCTTCCTCAGTGTATAAAAGGCTGCGATCCAGAACCTGACACCTTAACCCACACTAACATGCCATAGATTGTCAGGAAGTCCTTTGTCTGACATAAATCCTTCTCACTCTAGTTGAAACTCATTTTCTCTCGTGTTCTTTGCAGTGGAGAAATGACCAGGAAGCCAGCTTCCTCTGTGTGGAAGTCCTCACCTTCCTCGGGTCTTTACTAAATTGGTCTCTGTCTTTCTCTCTCACACACACACACCTACAGTGTCTTTTCTAAGCTTTCTATCATCATGACTCATTTTCAATCCTTAATAAAACTTGGTGATCTCCAACATTCTATAAGAAGTCTCTGTTGTTTTATTTTGTAACCTCTCTCTAAAAATCTTTATTTTAGAGTGAGCCTCAAACCTGCTTTCTTCTTTTTAAAAACATTCTTGATTAATATATTAAAATTAGCATTCACAATGCATCCTCAAAGCATTTCTTATCAACAGGAAACTTTGATATTAAGCATTAATATTAAAAACAAAAGAAATCGTTATAATGTGAAAAAGAAATTGATTCATATATCCAGATCTCTGCCAGGTACAGTCATTAATATCTG
>NW_007823210.1:0-835 GCF_000696425.1 Galeopterus variegatus
GAACCAGCCGGCCACTAAGTACCGATCAGATTATCATCCACCTGGGACCAGAGACATTTTTTCAGATTTTTCCTTAAGTCTCAATGATACAAGTACAAGGTAGTGAGGTAGCTGCCCCAGGAGTTATTGCCTAGTAACCACTAGCCACATGCAGTTATTTCCATTAACTATAGTTGATGCTCTTTATTCACAGATTTTGTATTTGCAAAAATTCCCCTACTCACCAAAATTTATTTGTCACCCCAAAATCAATGTTCACGATGCTTTTGAGATCATCATGAACATGCACAGAGAAGCAAAAAGCTCGAGTTGCCAGGTGTGCTGCTCCCAGCTGAGGCGGGATGAGGCACCACGCCTTCTCGCTCCAGCTCACACACTGTGAACAAGTGTCCTGGGCAGTCTATTTAGAGCCATGTTTCTTGCATTTTGCATTTTTTCTTAGTGATCTCGTCATTTAAAATGGCTCCCAAGCATAGTGCTGAAGTGTCCCTAAGTGCAAGAAGTCTGTGATGTGCCCTACAGAGAAAATATGTGCTATATGTGCTTCCTTCAGGCATGCGTTCAATGTTAATGAATAAACAATAAATATTAAATAAAGTGCTTTAAACAGAAACACACATAAAACAAGGTTATATACAAATAGGTTGAGGAAAATATGACCAGAAGCTCACAGGAACCTAACCCTGTATTTCCCCTGGGAACAGTGGTTCAGTATTCACTAATTCAGTGTTTGCAATGACTTTATAAAATATAACTAAAAGCAAGAATCAACTATAATTTAAATTTATCCAAATTAAGTAAAACTTAAAATGCAGGTATTCAGTCACATTTGCCA
>NW_007823211.1:0-835 GCF_000696425.1 Galeopterus variegatus
GATGCCCTGCCATCTCACAGTAAAATACTAAACAAATGAAAAAATAAGCAAAACAAAAAGCCAAGTAGAAGAAGACACCATACCTATTCACCCCAACCCTTCATTGTAGTCCTTCTCATTGTTCAGATGGGCTAGACATGAATACATTCATTGTAGATGGCAAAAATACACTGACAGACACGTTTGTTCATCCCTCCTGCTGCCAGAGCCTGCCATGCTGGTGCAGGCCCTCTGCACGTGGACCCTTCCACTGCTGCCGTTGCTTTTATTCCGTCTCATCTCCCTGAGGCTGGAAACCCTCCTCTGTGATGTGGGGGCCGCCCTGCCGATAACTCTGCCTGATCTCCTCGATGCTCAGGGTTTGGCGAAGCTCAAAATTTGGGTATCTCAATGCACAGATGGGTCCAGAACTTCAGAGTGCTGGAACTGAAGATTCAGAAAAGTGAGGCATTTCAGGGGGGTGATGACTTAGCCTCAAGATTTAGGGCTGTTCAGATAAAAACATCTTTGACCCATCTAAAAATCAAGAATTTTAGAGTGGTCTCTGGATTTAGATTTGCCATGAGAACTATTTTACCTACATTAAAATATAATGTTATGCACGACCATTTACTGAAGACTTCTTTTATACGTAGCTCTTGTTATTTTTATAATGACTCTATAGTAACATGTTAGACCTATTTTTAGCTGAAGAAATGAATGCTCAGAGAGAGTAGGAAGCTTGATCAAATTCAGACAGCTAATAAGTTGCAGAATGTGAGTTCTATCTAACCCAAGTCTGTCTGTTCCCAGGATCAGTGTTGTACAGCTGCTTTTTTTTTTTTTTTTTTTTTTT
>NW_007823212.1:0-835 GCF_000696425.1 Galeopterus variegatus
TTCAGACTCCAGCCACCTTCACTCACCTTTAGCCTTGACTGTGGCAATAACTTGGGGTGTGTGTGGGGGATGTCTTCCATTCTAGGAACACTTCATGTACCTGGAAATAGCCTCTCTAATTATTACATCTGCATGCCAAAATTTGTATACTTTTTTTTTTTTCCTTTTTGTCTTTTTTACTGACCGGTAACAGGATCGCAACCCTCGGTGTCGCGCCCGTACCGGGGACCGGCAACGGGATTGCAACCCTCAGTAATGTGGTTGGGAGCAAAACACCGGGAAGCCACCTAGGGCAGTGAAGAACAGAGCTTGAGGAAGCATATTCAATCAACTCCCTTGAAAGACACATTTTTTTTCTGAGCTGGTTATGCAAATTTGGGGAGAGAACTGAACTGCTTAGGTGAACATAGGTGCCACCGGGACCTTCTCTCCCACCCTGGGCAGTGTTCTGACTCTCCAGATCCATGTGCAACAGGTATTTAAAGACCCCTCCCAGTTAGAGAGCACCGAATCTCTTCTTGCGTCATCTTCTGCAAGCTTCAAGCTGGTACTCAATGAAAACACATGTTTTCCTTCATGGTGGAGTCAGATGGCACACCTGCCAGCCCTGGCTGCTGCATCCACAGAGGACACAGACTCATCTTCTGAGAGGCAGCAGCCACAGTCTCAACTCTGCCAAGCCAGGCCCACTTACCATCTTACACCTGTAGATTTAACTGATTATCAGCTGCACCCTCACTGCATCTCCCCCGTCATTCTGTAAGTACAGCCCTCTGATTTTCTCTTTAGCAATTTGAAGCTATCCTCCTTAAAAGAGAGTCTTCTCCAACCCATT
>NW_007823213.1:0-835 GCF_000696425.1 Galeopterus variegatus
AAAAAGATGAAGAAATTCAGGGATATTGTTTTGACAAAAACGACATAGATAACTGGAAATTAAGTGTAGTGCACCAGTTCTCAAAACTTTTATCGTCTTAAAAATTACTGAGGACCCTAAAGAAATTTTGTTCATATGGGTAATGTCTGCTAATATTTACTGTATCAGAAATTAAAATTGAAAATGTAAAAATATTTATGCATAAAACCTCCGGGGATAATCAGAAATTTGATTTACCACTCCAAATTCTCAACTGACACATTTATCACACCTGTGTGTGCTCGAGAAGTTGTAATCAATCATAGAACTATAGCAAATGCTTCTAGAGCACTCACTACCTGTCAGGCACAGTTTCATGCACTTTACATACCTTAACTCATGTAATACTCATAACAGCAGTGAGGGAAGGTACTCATCTCTTATTTTACAGATGAGGGAACTAAGACAACAATGAAAAGAGATGAGGAAGCAAATGTGGTAATATGATGACTTGCATCTGAGCACCTGGGGATTAATTACACTCTTCTCTCTGTTTTGTGTATGTTTAGATGAATTAATTTGAACATAGCTGGTTAAAAGTGATAAAATTAGAGCTTAAATTCTGACCTGTCTCCAAAGCCTTGTTATAAACGCATTTCAAGAGTTACAATTTAAAAACTTGATGCTACAGATATGTACACACAATTATGAAATTATGAAGCTACAAAGATGTTCATTTAATTATTATTTAGAAAGAAAATGTCCTTCTATAGGCTTAAAAAAATAAGGACTCTTCCATTTCCAGCCAAAAAAAAATAACAAGGACTGAATTTACCCTTCTGCCTTCACACAAGCA
>NW_007823214.1:0-835 GCF_000696425.1 Galeopterus variegatus
AATGCCTGTTAGCAACTTTACAATAAAGAATATATCTGTCAGGCATCGGGGTCATTTGTGTCAGTCCCACCAGTGCTTCTTTTTTTCTGTGCAGCAAAAACTGTATCAGAAGCTTGCTTGAAGAATGGAATTGGAATAAGCATAGCTACTTTAATGGATTTAAGTTTTCATAGCCCATGGTAGGAATGACATGCCAAGATGATTAATATTTTTGTTCAGTATTCAGCACACCCTTCTACTGTGCATGAAAAACTGCTGTTTCTCACTTACAGATATTCTCTACTGATCAGTGTCTGCCTCCTGGCCACATTCTTTCTTTAGCTATATGATCAGTTTACTGTTAGATCTTCCTCTGATTTAGGAGCAATTATTTAAAAGAAAATTCCACAAATTGTATATGAATATATGTTCATTTAAAGCATTCAAGCAATACATAAATATAACTAACATTTATTGATCCAGATGTCACATTAAGTATTATGTATTCTTATTTAATTAAAAAACAACCCATTGAGGGACTCAAACAAGTACCTATACACCAGTGTTTACAGCAGCATTATTCACAGTAGCTAAAAAGTGGAAACAGCCCAAGTGTTCATTAACTTATGAATGGATAAAATAAATGTGGTATATACATATAATGGAATATTATTCAGCCATGAAAAGGAATGAAGTTCTGACGCATGCTACAACGTGGATGAACCTTGATAACGTTATGTCAGGTGACATATGCCAGGTGACATAAGCCAGATGAAAAGGACATATATTGTGTGATTCTACTTATATGTGAAACCTAGAATAGGCAAATTCAAAGACAGAAAGTAGATTAGGGGTT
>NW_007823215.1:0-835 GCF_000696425.1 Galeopterus variegatus
TCCAGCTTAAGTCCTGTAAACCCCCAAACTGCCATGTCTTCCTTTTTCTGGGGGCTCATGCAGAGGGTCCTAGGCCCTGTTGGCCACCTGCTCACCTGCACAAGCTGCACACGAAGCAATTGGGGTGGTAGGTGCGGCCCAGGGCGGAGATGACCTCGCCTGTGATGAAGTCCCGGCAGCTGTCGCAGCGGGTGCCGTAGAGTTGCTGGTAGTCGTGGGTGCAGATGTACTCCTGGTTCTTGAAGAAAAAGCCTGCCTGTGCCAGGCCACAGCCACATACTTGGGGAAACAAGGAGGGAAACAAGGACAGGTTGAGTCCAGGGAGGGTCTGCAAGCACGAGGTCCTTGTTGGGAGAAAGGCTGGTGGTCAGAGAGTGGTGGCACATCAGACCTCACGGGCCTTTGGGGAGAATATTCCTTGAAGTATGGCCTGTAGACCATCAGAATCACCTGGGAACTTCTTAAGATATAGATGCCTGGGCCTGAATCAGACTCCCTGGGGCTGGGGCCCAGGCATTTGCATTTTAACACACTCCCCAGCTGATTCTGATGCATGCTGACGGAGTAACACTGATGTTGTACAAGCCTCAATACATGAATGAAAAGTTCAAGGCTATGTGGCTCATGCAATGCTACACAGCTGCTGGTATCCTGAATTTGATAAAAGAATTATTCAGTTAAATATTTCCTGGGCACTTCCTATGTGCATCACACCATGCCAGGTGAAGAGCAGTGTGCGACCCATATGCTCCAAATCTCAAACTGGAGATAATTTAGGGTGGCAATGAGATGAATGATTTGAAGTCTATAATCTGTGCTCTGCATAGCCATAAAG
>NW_007823216.1:0-835 GCF_000696425.1 Galeopterus variegatus
ATAATATCATAAATAAAGAAGTGGAAAATGTAATAGCATTGACAGAAATAAAAAATATAATAAGCAAACAACTTTTAGTTAATACATTTGAATATTAAGTGGAACTGGACAAATGCTGAAAAATCTCTTAACTTAAATTAACAAAATAAGAAATACAAAATTTAAATAATCCATTTATTTTGAAGAAGTAGAATTTTAAATTTACATCTTTCTACAAATGAAAATGTAGGCCCAGATATTTAAGAGAGGAAAACAGTAATTTTATTCACATACCTTTAGATTACAGAAAAAACCAGTAACACACTGTATTTTTTGTGCCCAACATTACCTTGATAACAAAACGTGTTATGTAAATTAAGAGGTTCTTCTCATTCATAACCATAATTGTAAAACTCCTAAACAAATAATTACAAAATTAGTCTAGGAATGTAGAAAAGGTGAGCTATCTCACCACAAAGTTGAGTGGATTCCAAGAATTAAATGGGGTTTTCACATTAAAAAGTGATTTTGTTTATAACTCTAAAAATTTTATTGTAAAGAACACACTTAGAATAAATAAATAATCAATAAATTTCAATATCCATTTATGAAAAAATCTTAAGAAGTTGTGGTCAAATGGAACTTCCTTAATCTGATAAAAGTTATCCGCAAAAATGATTGTAAATATTCTTTTTTTTATAATTGTGGTAAAATACATATAACATAAGGATTGCCATTTTAAGCATTTAGAAACATACAATTGTGTGGAATTAATGACATTCACAATGCTGTGTGATGGCCACCTCTCTCTGTTTCCCAGACTTTTTCATAATCCTAAATATAAACTTTGTACCCA
>NW_007823217.1:0-835 GCF_000696425.1 Galeopterus variegatus
TTCTTAGGCTTACAGTTCCTCTTCTACTAGGAACTTGAACCTGACTCTGTTTCCTCTGCCTGCCTTAGTTCATCCATCCAGCATCTACTGAGGGCTTATTATGTGCCAGAAACTACATTAGTTGCTGATGACACAGAGCCCAGCAACACACAGGCTCTTCCCTCAAGGAGCTCAGAGATTAACAGGGGAGACAGACGGGTAAACTGGCCTCTACTATTCAATGAGATAGTGTTGTCTACAAGAGGGACACAAAGTGAACTCTGGCCCCAGAAATGGGAGCCATGAACGGCAGCATCACATCACCTGGGAAGCTAATTAGAAATACAGACTGTTGGGACCCACCTAGACCTATTGAGTCAGAGTCTGCATTTGAAATAAGATCCCCAGATGGTTTGTTCCCACAGTAAGGTCTGAGATGCACAGCTTTAGAAGTGTACAGGAGGGCTACCAAATGCATCCTCACAAGAGAAGAATGGATCACAGAAGGTTTCCCAAGGACGTGACTTCTAAGTGCAGACCTGAAGAATGAGACTAAATTACCCCAAATCTACCACTCACCTTTTACCGTATATCACTTCCTACAACAGCACCCCAAATTAGGCTCTGCCACCCAAGAGGAATCCCACTCATAGAAGCTCCTACTTACAATTGGACCAAATGCCTCTCAAGGACCTGAGATTACATACAAGGTGCTTCTGGGACAGGGACAGGCTGCTGAGAACCCTGAGCCACAGCTCTGCTGGTTCTACCCCCATCCTCACCTGGCCTGCCTCGCTCCACCCTCTACCCTCCCAGCCACCCACCCACCCGCAGGTCACTCACTCTTGGTCACCAC
>NW_007823218.1:0-835 GCF_000696425.1 Galeopterus variegatus
GAGGATTTGTCTAATTTGATTTATTATGTTTCTAAGAATTTCCACATAAAGATAACTCTCTTCAACACCTCTATCTTAAAATCTAAGTACAACAGAATTACTAAATAGATTGACATATAAAAACTAGGAAACAAATAGAATATTGTATAAATGCAAAACCGGTTACCTTCGCAGAAGTAGTGTAGTGAAATTTTTTCCAATCAAAATATTTTCCATGACATAACACCTTATGGTATGACAAGGGATCTGTGATGAAGTGGACGTATTTTCCCATTAGTTTGCAGGTGAAGACATGACCATGTTTCCTTTGATTTGCTCTGAGGAACTCAAGAGGATTGGCACCAAATTGCAGAGCACAGCCCAGGTATGGAATCAACCCATTCTCCAGAGGTGGTTCACCCGTTTGCCTATAAGACACAAATGTATGATAGATATGGGAAATTACATATTTGATTTTTATAATTTACACCAGGTTTTAAAATTTTTCCCACTGACTTCAGACTTCAAAACTAGTTTACAGATATTTCTTTTGTTGATGGGGTCCTGTTCTTTTAGTAAAATAATGGATTATATTAACCTAGTAACATGATATGCTGGTGAATTATGATTACTAAGTCTGTCCATCTGCCCGCACATGCATACATTCAACAAAAACTTATTTAATGTCTACTATGTGCTGGTCACTTTTCCCAGTGATGGGAGCAAAAGCATCAGCAAGGCCAACAAAATTCTTGCTCTCAGTGTAGAAACAAAACTATGTTCTAGTGTTTTTATTTTTTCTAAGCATCATTTGCATAAGTATCTCAAAATGTTTCATTTGGGTTTTTTTTTTTTT
>NW_007823219.1:0-835 GCF_000696425.1 Galeopterus variegatus
ATACATATGTCGTAACATCATATTGTAACCCATAAATATACACAGTTAGTATTTGTTGATTATAAATAAAAAAATAATAAATTAATATAAGTATTTGCGGTTCTAATTTTAAAATATGAATATAACACTAGCAAAATCACTCCAAGTTAAGAGCATACCAAAAATAAAGCAGAATTGATAGGATCCTTTAAAGGTGTAGCAGTAATATGAAGAACTCTGTGTCTGAAAGTGAATTAGAATTCACTTTAAAAACTGTGGAAAGTATGTGTGTGTGATCTGTATGTGTGCAGATAGATAGATCAAAAGATATTTACATAGTACATATTATATATGTATATAATATACATCAAATCAGAAGAGAAGAAAACATAGCAATAATATAAATATAATATACATATGTATACGTAACCAACTGAAAGGACATTAACATACAAAAGTGACTCCTGGAACCCACGCCATCTGGGTCACCTGGACTAAACCCCAGCAGGGATCTTGGTTTGTGTCAGAAGGATGATTCGGCCCCTTCTCCCCCAGTGAGAGGGGCCTCACCTGAACCCAGCTTCCCAGAGGCCCACTGGCTCCCTTCTCGAGACGGAGGAGGCCATGAGTTCCCATGGAGTCTGAAGTTGCGGGGTCCTAGGTAGCTGACATTTGCAGGCAAGTCCTGCAAAGAGCTGGCACCAAACCCAGACTTCTAGTACCAAAATTCAGATGATCTTAGACTTGACTTGGTTGCTCTAACACCATCCCATAAGAATGAAAACTCATGAGGGGCAAGGTGACCCCACTCTTGCCTGTGCAATGCTGGAATGATGGGTGCCCATGCTGCTCATCT
>NW_007823220.1:0-835 GCF_000696425.1 Galeopterus variegatus
CCGAGGCACAGGCAGAGTCCTTAGTGGATGGGCCTTAACCGTTTCTCCTGCAGCACCCTCAAGGTCCCTTTCCTGTCTGCCTGTGAGGCGGAGGTCGCCCGCCAATACCTGACTGTTTATGAGAAATCCCGGCGGCAGGCCCTTCAGCAGGAGCGCACAGTGAATGGCAGCTTCCTGGTTGTGTCAGTTCTACAAGGGGCCGGAGTGGGGAGGTGTGGGGACCAGTGGTGAGGTGTTCAGAGGGAGGGTCATTTTTTTTTTTGTCTTTTGTCTTTTTCGGTGTCCGGCAATGGATCGCAACCCTCAGTGTTGCCCCCGTACCAGACCGGGGACCGGCAACGGGATTGCAACCTTCGGAGTTGCTCCCGCGCCTCGCTCAGCCAGTGAGCGGGAACTGGTCTGCATGTGGGATCCGAACCCTCGGTCGGGAGCGCCGACGTGCTTCCCAAGCGGCGCACTATCCAGTGCGCCACTGGGCCGGCCCTGAGGGAGGGTCATTTTAATGGAGACACCTAAGTGTTAGGTGTAAAGAGAGGTGTGGGGCGCCGGGCACAGGCAAGAGTTCCCGCTGTTAACTTAATTTTCGTTTTCTTTCCCTTTTAGGAAATGGACTGCTCTAGACCCCGGCGTCCTCCGAGCTTCCGTAATCTCCTTTCTTGACCGGCTTTCCTCGGTGGTGCACACCATTCAGGCCTTTGGGCCCCTGTTTATACCTAAATGTCTGCGGGAACCATGGCACTGAAGCCCAGGCTCGTGTCTCATGCCAGTCAACGTTCCTTCCCCAGGGCTTTGATTCCTGCCTTCGTTGCCACTTTTCTCTTGAATTCTAATTTTT
>NW_007823221.1:0-835 GCF_000696425.1 Galeopterus variegatus
AGTTAGAGCAGGTGAGCTTGGTCAGAGTTAGAGCAGGTGAGCTTGGTCAGAGTTGGAGCAGATGAGCTTGGTCCAGGGTGGAGCAGGTGAGCTTGGTCAGAGTTAGAGCAGGTGAGCTTGGTCAGAGTTGGAGCAGGTGAGCTTGGTCAGAGTTAGAGCAGGTGAGCTTGGTCAGAGTTAGAGCAGGTGAGCTTGGTCAGAGTTAGAGCAGGTGAGCTTGGTCAGAGTTAGAGCAGGTCAGGAGAGCGGGTGAGCTTCCCATCAGCTGTGTGGACTGAAGAGGGCCGTGGCCGACTTCGGCATGGCAGGACTGACACATGTCACGGGACAGCCCTGTTACCTCCTGGCCCCCAGGCTGCTGCTGAGGGATTCCCGCCACAGCAAGGCTTTGTGCTTGTGGGTATTCTCTCGCTCATGTCGCTGGCACTGAGGATTTTCTCTGTGGCCGTCCCTGTGCTGGGCACAGTGTTTACAATTCTTCCTGTGTGGTTATCTCGCTGTTTTCACTGAGACCCAGATCTGGCTGGAGGGGTACAGGCCTTTGTTCAATCTCTATAAACACGCATGACCCGCTCCCTGTTTACTGACAGTGTGCAAAGAATCATTTGTCAGCATGACCTGGAATGTCGAGGGCCACTGCTCCAGGCAGAGAGGGGACCACAGGAGGAGGAGGTCCTGTGATGGGGTCATGGTAGGAGTTCTCGGCCTGGGCGCGTGGTGGAGCGGTGCTCACGGTGGAGAGGACTCTACCAGCTTCTATTTCCCAGCTGCTCCGCCGTTAGCTCGGTGCCCCTGGAGGTGGTCAGGGCCAGCAGAGCTCTCCCGAGAGATGCTT
>NW_007823222.1:0-835 GCF_000696425.1 Galeopterus variegatus
GGAGATTGTGCTAGTAGGGGGAAGTAAATCAACAGAAAAAAAAAAAAAAAAACTAAAATTATCTCTGCAACTATTCTTTTCATTTGTGAGCATTAATTTTTGTTTTTATAGTCTCCTCTGAAAAAGAAGAATGCCCTTGGAGCACTATAATTTGTGCAAGTTAATTGGATTTTTTCAATATAGTATTCAGAGGACAGTGTCTTGAAAACAAATTTTTATTCAGAATAGCTGTCTTCCAAGTGGAAAATTAAAAGTATGTAATTGAGAAATAAAACTGCCATGAATAAATATGCCAAAACACTCGCAGAAAAAAAGTTTAAATCTTTTTTGTGAACTTTCTGCTTTAAAGACAAATGAATGTGACTTTGATCTGGCCTAGCAGAGTATCAATATGTTTGGTCCAAATGTCTAATGTTCTTAACTTATAAATTTCATAACTTTCAGGTGATCCAAAATACACAGGATAGGTCTTGGTATAATTCCACTAAAGTATGAAATATTTGACTTCTGAGTGTTAGACATGTTTAGGGAGGAATTTAACTTTAATGAAATGGACCAATTAAAATTAAAGGGAGAGTTTGGTAATAAAACACAGGCTCTCAGAGCTTATATGTCTCAGAAAAACAAAAGAAAACAAAACAAACAAACAAAAAAAAACATTTTCTCTGGCTTGGCTTGAAGTCATGCTTTTCTAGTTTCTAGGTGAGAGTGGGAAAGGAGATATTCACAAAATTTTATAAAATTAACTTCTTACCAGATTACTGCTTATAAATGTTTTCATATTTAAAAAAACAAATGTTTGGAAAGAACTGTGGATTTATTTTCAAAGAACTTT
>NW_007823223.1:0-835 GCF_000696425.1 Galeopterus variegatus
TTGATGTTTATATTTCTTACATTAGTTTTAGTTGCTGTCTCTTTTGTCAAGGTGAATGTGCTGGAGGAGAGGAGTAATAAAATGTAGAATCAAGAACTAAGATATTAGGGGATGGAAACAACACTTAACATCCTTTAATTCAGACTTAGCAGAGTTAAAATTGGGGAACAGACAGAAGTTCATGGGTATTTCAGGTATATTTCATGTGCATGAATGTCAAATACTGATTATAAATTAGTAAAACATATCTTATTGTATGAAATGTGTGCTCATAACAGCTCCAGGATTTAAAAAAAAAAAAAATCCAAGCTAGTCATTCTTTGTTCAATGATTAATTTCTTTATCATTTCTACATGCAGTAATTATTGAGTGCCTTTTTTACATCAAGAATAGTGCTAATTCTTACAGTTTCTGTTCAATAGTAGTAAGAATACGATATGTGAAAACATATTACCTATTATTAAGACCTATACAGGGGAGAGGCAAGATGGCGACGGGTCTGGAGCGGCCATGCCAGGAGACAGCGCGATCCTGAGAGCTGTGCGCTGTGATACCAGAGTATTAATTGCATTTCCAAGAGCAACAAAAGGCGAATAATTCTTTCAACAACGATCCTGCATCAACAAACAAGCGGCAGCAGGTTCAAGGTTTTGGGGCCGACACAGAGGAGGAATCCTGAGAGCACCCAAGCCTGGCTGCGGGAACGGGCGAGCGACCCAGTCAACAAAGGCCAGGAAAGCCAGCGGAACCGGTGCAGAAACAGAGTGAGGCGCACCGGACCGGCCCAATGCTGCGAGCTCTGTGAGTCACCCCCAGCCCAGCCCCACTTGCGGGG
>NW_007823224.1:0-835 GCF_000696425.1 Galeopterus variegatus
TTGTGTTCCTAGCATCCTTATCAAAAATCAATTGATCATGAGTGTGTGGATTTATTTCTGGGCTCTCTGTTCTGTTCCAGTGGCTGATGTGTGTTTTTATGTCAGTACCATGCTGTTTTCATTACAATAGCTTTATTATATATTTTGAAATCAGGGAGTGTGATGCCTCCAGCTGTGTTGCTTTTGCTCAAGATTGTTTTGGCTATATGGGGTCCTCTGTGATTTCATATAAATTTGAGGATTATTTTCTCTATACCTGTCAAAAATGACATTTGATAGGGATTGCATTGAATTTATAGATTGCTTTGGATAGAGTAAACATTTTAACAATATTGATTCTTCCAATTCATGAACACAGAGTATTTTCTCATTTATTTATATACTTTTTTTTCAGTTTCTTTCATCAGTGTTTTACAGTTTTCATGGTACAGATCTTTCACTTCCTTGGTTAAATTTATACCCAAGTGAATTACGACAGCCATTATAGAAAACAGTATGAAGTTTCCACAAAAAGCTACAACTGCCATATGATCCAGCAATCCCACTTCTGGGTATAGATTAAAAGGGTTTAGAATCAATATGCCAAAGAGATGTCTGCACTAACCCTAACCCTAACCCTAACCCTAACCCTAACTCCCATGTTCATTTCAGCATTATTATAATAGTCAAGACATGGAATCAACCTAAATGTCTGCAGCAGATGAATGAATAAAAAAATGTGGTACAGGGCTGGCCCGGTGGCGCACTGCTACAGTGCGCTGCTTGGGAAGCGCAGTGGCGCTCCCGCTGAGGGTTCGGATCCCACATACAGACCGGCCGCTCACTGGCTGAGCGA
>NW_007823225.1:0-835 GCF_000696425.1 Galeopterus variegatus
ATGTCTTGTCAGAAACTACTAGCCCTTCACCCCAATCTATTTCCTCTTCTTCCTGGGCACACGGCTAGACTATATTTTCCAGCCTCCTTTGTAATTAAAACGGGCCAGGTGACTGAGTTCTAGTCAACAGAATGTGAGGAATGGATGGGTACCACTTCCAGGACTGGTCTGTGAAAAGCTTCCAAATGCCTTTTCCATACTCTTTCCCTTCCCATTAACTAAATGCAGAAGATTGCCGGATTCTAGGAACTGGTAGAGCTACAACATGGAAGAAGCCAGAACGCCTGACCAGAGGGTAGGGAGCACTGCCCACTGACCCTTCCACCTCAGAATGTTACATGAGTGCTATAGGTTAAATGTGTCCCCCAGAATTTCATATTTTGGAAACCTGATCCCCATTGTAGCAAAGTTAACAGGGTAGGAAATCCTATTATGGTATTTGAAAGATGGAGTCTTCAAGAGGTAATTAGATTGTGAGGACTATTCCCTTGTAAATGGATTGATCCATTCATGGAGTAATGGGTGTGATTCTGATGGTTTTATAAGGAGAGCAGTGACATTAGCTCACACTTGCTTAGCCCATTCTCATCATGTGACACCTTGGTCAGCACAGGATCCTTTATAGAGATCCCACCCAGAAGAAGGCCCTCATCAGATGTGTCCCCTGGATCCTGGACTTCCCAGTCTCCAAATTGTAATAAATTTCTTTCCTTATAAATTACCCAGTGTCAGGTATTCTGTTATAAGCAACAGAAATGGACTACTAAAATGAGCAAGAAATAAATTTCTATTAGTTTCAGCCACATACTCTTTACACTTCCCTTTTACACTCTTA
>NW_007823227.1:0-835 GCF_000696425.1 Galeopterus variegatus
ACAGAGTAACCATTATTCTTTCAGAAGGAGAGAAGAAATCTAGGGTTATCAGTGGTGGGAGGAGGGATGGAGAGGGGGATGGGGAGAGATTGGACAAGGGGCATAAAGAATAAGTACAATTCGTAACAATATATATACTAGTAATATTGATTTGATCAACATATGTCAACATTGAACCCCCAAAATATGTATAATCAATTATGATTCAATAAAAAATAAATAAATAAAATAAAGACATGCTTTCGTGTAATATACCTTAAAGCACAAAAGAAAACTGTTGATTCTACTTCCCCAGAGGTGTTAATAAAAAAAAGATAACTGTTGAGATTGAATATTTGGGGACGGTAACAAGCTAAATGCATTGTACAAATATATTGTTTTCAAGCGCTATGCATGATGCTCAGCTCCTCTCGCATGTTCCCTCCACTCAATATCAGGGTCAAGCTTCAGTTAGACAAGAGATGGAACAAGGCACTTACCTAAGGGCTAATTAGCCAGCAGATACTGCGGAGATCCTACCGTGTACAAGATGCCAGGCCAGGCCTCCATGGTACTACCACCTTTGCAGTTCCTGCTCTCAGCCTGACATGCCAAGCTCTCCACTGGTTCTTCACATCTTTCTAGATTCATCTCACCTGCCCACTTGTCACCGATACACAGCATCTTGCTCTCTTGCACAATGGCCTCTCCCTCATTTGTGGATCAGAGAACCCCACTCATTAGTGGAGGCTGAGAGCCAAGGCCTCTGGGAAGTCGTCTGTAAAGGCCTCAGCTGAGTGACTCCCCCTCCTCTTTCTCTGTGTGATGGGGCTTTGCGAGCACAGCTAACTTCCCC
>NW_007823228.1:0-835 GCF_000696425.1 Galeopterus variegatus
TATCAATGACTTCCTGAAAGAAAAACTAGTAATTCATGGTATCAACATAGAAATA
The DNA here is from genome assembly GCF_000696425.1 of Galeopterus variegatus. Lineage (NCBI taxonomy): Eukaryota > Metazoa > Chordata > Mammalia > Dermoptera > Cynocephalidae > Galeopterus > Galeopterus variegatus. Next base: position 56 of record NW_007823228.1, read on the forward strand.
AAACACGCATGTATGGGAAAGGATCAGGGTGCAGGAGGCTGAGGTCACCTCACAAGCTGGCCGATGGCTGTGTCCCCTCAGGGCTTGTCACAGGGGAACATGAAGATACAAGGTCACTCGAACACCGAGGGTCACTCATCCTGAGCGCTGCACACTGCATATCTTTTGGTCACCTCTTAGTTAGCATCTCTGTAGCTGAGGACTTCAGGCATCATATGCCAGAAGCCACGTGTTTGGGCCAAATACACGTTTTTTACCTTTTTAATTATGTTCACTCTTATTCCAGATTAAGTCCCCTTCCTAGCGTTTCTGTCTGGCTTCCCATCCCTTAGGATGGCCATACTCGTTTCTCACATAAACTTTATTTGCTATTTTTCTTCTCCAACTCTCCAACTGCTTAACTCAACTGCACTTTTTCCCCTGAAATATTTCTAAGGTTGCCAAACCTCCAATTCCTAACTCAGCATAGTTCCACAAAGTTAGCCTAACAGCAAGAAATATGGTAGAAAATAAAGAGATAGGAAAGATTTTTGAGAGTATCAAGTCATAAATCACCACCACCATCATCAACATCATTGTCACAGTCATAGTTCATTCTTTTAGGGTCTCTATCCTGTGCTGGTCACTGTATATATACCATCTCTCATCCTAATTGCACTTATTATTATACAGTTTATACATGAGAAAACTGAGTTTAAATGTCTTGTCCAAAGTCACCCACTTGTCTATGGTAGAATCAAGACTCATGCTCAGGATGCAAGACATAAGCAAGACCTGTCC
>NW_007823229.1:0-835 GCF_000696425.1 Galeopterus variegatus
GGTGTACCCCACTCACCAAAAGCGGCCGCCAAGATGGCCGGGGAGCAAGAAAAGAAGGAATACCCACAATGCAAAGCTCTTCACGGCTAGCCGGGACGCCACGACCGGAAGCGGAAGCAAATATCAAGCGGAAGGGGCGGAACAAGAAGCCGGAAGTGGGGGCTAAGACTGGTTGCTATTAGTGCCGCTGAAGTGGACCCGACGTTCGAGTTCCTCCGTTGTGGGTTATAATAAGCCTTTGGGCATTGTGTTGCTCTTCTCCTGCGAGCTGCGGGCTTAGGAACCAAGGAGCATCGAACCCGGCGGGAGTTGGTGAAGCCGACTCAGGATGAAATGGGAGGGTCGCTGAGAAGAGGCGGCGGCTGTGACCACGGTCGTCATGCGGCTGAGCTCCCTCTGCCCCGGGAGGGCTCCGGTGCGCCGCAGCTTCCACACATCTACCCTCCGTCGGGCAGAAGCAGCTGAGTCCACTCTCCTCCGCTCCCCCAAGTTGCCGGTCACTCGGAGAACGGATGGGTTCTCCTTTTATGGCTGTCAGCGTGAGCTCGTGAGCCGAAATTGCACAGAGGGAGGGAAAAACAGGTCTAGTTTTAAAAACTTGCTGTGAACGATGGACCTTGGTGTAAATGTCCAGTGACGGGTCATTCAAAATATTAGTCGTGAAAGACCCCACCAGCACCAAAAAAAAAAAGTGAAATCAGACCAGCAGGTAAGCTATTTCGCTTGTTCTCTTGACCTGGAGAAGGACGTAAGAGGGAGGAACCACCGACCTCGTAACCCCGAAAAGCTCGTGCTGTGCCAGGAACTATGCTATTTATCTATATTGTTTATTTAA
>NW_007823230.1:0-835 GCF_000696425.1 Galeopterus variegatus
GGATGGGAATTGGTCCCAGAAAGAATGCATCAGTCAGATGCTGGCAGGCACAGGAGTGGGTTGGGTGGCCAGCCCCAGCCTCATCCACATGGGAGTCACGGGGCCATGGGGGAACAGAAACAGAGACTGCACAAGGGAGGCAGCAGGAAAGTGGAGCAGACAGCCAGGGGGACCCACATCCCCAAGAGGCAGGGGTGCCCCGAACATTCCACCTGCGTCCCTGTGGGTCTCCCAGGTGCTTGATGCCTGTCAGTTTCCTCTTTGCAGCCTTACTTTGTTAGTGCCCCCATGTGACTTGAGCTAGCTTCAGTGGGTTCACGATTCTTGCAGCCAACTTGCCCCCAACTGGAGTGACCATCTGGGACCTGCAATGTTTCTGCTTCTGTTTTTCGTGTCTCGGTCTGCCCAAGAGGTGCTCACACACTCCCACATTCCTCACCCTTTCAATGCCACCTCCAGGCCAGGCTCTGCCCCCCTTCTCCAGCTAAGGTTCAGGTTCTGCCTTGCAGGGGTCTTGTAGAGCATGCCAGTTCCATCCCTGATGCCAGCTTGATCCACTTCCTGTCCCCTCCCTCCCCAGCCCTACCGCTATGCTCTGTCTGCAGCTCTGTCTGTGCCACATACCTTCCAACTCGGAGAGAAAGAAATGGCAACAGTAATATGGTGAATTCAAAGGGTGCTTTTCTCGCTGAGGACCTGCTTACAAGAAGCTTCATGTAGGGGATGGTGGCCAGATATCACCAAGTATCGACCAAGCCCCAAATTCAATGCCCACCTTGGATGCTTCAGAAGAGAAGGGTTAGGATATCAGAAAATTCAGAGTGAAGCCTTGGGG
>NW_007823231.1:0-835 GCF_000696425.1 Galeopterus variegatus
GAGTGATCATATGTGGTATTTCTCTTTCTGTGCCTGGCTTATTTCACTTAACATTATTTTCTCTAAGTTCATCCATGTTGCTGCAAATGGCAGAATTTCATTATTTTATGTCACAGTAGTATCCCATTGTGTATTTATACCACATTTTCCTTATCCTTTCCTTCCCTTATCAGTCATCTGTTGATGGACATTTAGGTTGATTCCAACTCTTGGCTACTGTAAATAGAGATGCAATAAACAAGGGAGTTCAGGTATCGCTTCGACATGATGATTTACATTCCTTTGGGCACATAACCTGCAGTGGGATTGCTGGATCGTATGGCAGTTCTCTCTGTAGTTGTTTGAGAAAACTCCATACTGTTTGCCATAATGACTGCACTAATGTACAGTCCCACCAACATTGTAGGAGGGTTCCCCTTTCTCCACATTCTTGCCAGAATTTGTTATTCTCTGTCTTTTTGATAATGACCAGTTTAACTGGAGTGAGATGGTATCTCAATGTGGTTTTGATTTGTATTTCCTGGACGCCAAGTGATGTTGAGCATTTTTTCATGTATTTGTTGGTCATTTGTATATCTTCATATGAGAAATGTCTATTCAGCTCTTTTGCCCATTTTTTAATTGGGTTATTTGTTTTCTTACTGTTGAGTTGTTTGAGTTCTTTGTATTCTGGATATTAATCCCTTGTCAGATGCTCAGTTTGCAAATATTTTCTCCTATTCTGTAGGTTGTCTTTTTACTCTGAAGTGTTTCCCCTGTGTTTTCTTTCAGGAATTTTGTAGTTTCAGGTCTTACATTTAAGTCTTTAATCCATTTTGAGTTGATTTTGGTATAT
>NW_007823232.1:0-835 GCF_000696425.1 Galeopterus variegatus
CTGAATGCAGTGTCTTATACAATAGATTAGGCTGATCTGGGAAATAAATGGTTCCATGTATAATTCTGTGGGCATATGGATTTAGAGGTGTAGTATCTTTTCCAAACTCTGAAAATACTATCAATGGTATCAACAAATACTGGTAGATTATTTTAGGGCTTTGGCCTAAACTTCCTCTAAAACATCTCGTTGGCCTTTCTGCTCTCTCTTGCTCTCTCTCTCTTTTTCTATCCCAATCTAGTAGTCTACATTCCATCCTTCACAGCTTCCTTGTGTCACCTCGTATATCAGCTTGGAATTATAAACTAAAATGCAATAAAGGTCAAGAAGGTAACGTAAAAGAGTACAGTGTGCCAATTGGGGATGAGGGCAAATTGGAGACTGCATGCCCTGTCTGAAGGGGACAGCAATTAGCGTATGGTTTAAGACCTCTACCTTTAGTTATATACTAGCCCATCTCTCCACTTACTTGTTTTATGGCTTTGGTTGAGCAAAGTGAGATACTTATCTATTTTGTGCCTCAGTATCCACATTTATAATTTATGGGAATAATAGTACCTAACTAATAAGACTGTGATGTATTCACTCAGTATGTATGTAAAAAAGTACCGACTCTCCAAGGAATGTTGTTTTAATGTCTGCGGATATATTAGTAATCAAAAAGGCAAAGTCCCAGTTCTCTGCAACTTACATTCAAGTGAGAATGAAGTAAACAATACATTAAAAAAAAAGATTATAAGGTATAGTTTGTCAGGTGGTAATATGGGTTATTGTAAAAAGGCTGTAAGGACATAGAGATAGGTAGAAATTTATTATTTTAATAGATTGTTATTGT
>NW_007823233.1:0-835 GCF_000696425.1 Galeopterus variegatus
GGATGGGAATTGGTCCCAGAAAGAATGCATCAGTCAGATGCTGGCAGGCACAGGAGTGGGTCGGGTGGCCAGCCCCAGCCTCATCCACATGGGAGTCACGGGGCCATGGGGGAGCAGAAACAGAGACTGCACAAGGGAGGCAGCAGGAAAGTGGAGCAGACAGCCAGGGGGACCCACATCCCCAAGAGGCAGGGGTGCCCCGAACATTCCACCTGCATCCCTGTGGGTCTCCCAGGTGCTTGATGCCTGTCAGTTTCCTCTTTGCAGCCTTACTTTGTTAGTGCCCCCATGTGACTTGAGCTAACTTCAGTGGGTTCACGATTCTTGCAGCCAACTTGCCCCCAACTGGAGTGACCATCTGGGACCTGCAATGTTTCTGCTTCTGTTTTTCATGTCTCGGTCTGCCCAAGAGGTGCTCACACACTCCCACATTCCTCACCCTTTCAATGCCACCTCCAGGCCAGGCTCTGCCCCCCTTCTCCAGCTAAGGTTCAGGTCCTGCCTTGCAGGGGTCTTGTAGAGCATGCCAGTTCCATCCCTGATGCCAGCTTGATCCACTTCCTGTCCCCTCCCTCCCCAGCCCTACTGCTATGCTCTGTCTGCAGCTCTGTCTGTACCACATACCTTCCAACTCAGAGAGAAAGAAATGGCAACAGTAATACGGTGAATTCAAAGGGTGCTTTTCTCACTGAGGACCTGCTTACAAGAAGCTTCATGAAGGGGATGGTGGCCAGATATCACCAAATATCGACCAAGCCCCAAATTCAATGCCCGCCTTGGATGCTTCAGAAGAGAAGGGTTAGGATATCAGAAAATTCAGAGTGAAGCCTTGGGG
>NW_007823234.1:0-835 GCF_000696425.1 Galeopterus variegatus
TGTAAAATATTTACATAACAAGATATTTCACTCAAAACATGAATTTTAGGTGCATATGTACTAATTAAGACATGAATATCTAAGATAAGTAGGATGAAATATGCTTCTCTATGCATGGAATAAAGTATTGAAATGATAAAGAGAAAATATTTGCATATATAGGTTATTTTAAAAAGTCAACTGTCATCTACTGTGCAGACCTCAGTCCTATCTACCATCTCATCAAACTATTTTCCAGAGTTCCTCCCCAGTTCCTCCACCATATTGGTAATCACCTGTGAAAATAAATAAGTCATAGTATATTCATAGAGAAAAGAATTATTCTAAATAAAAGGGGAATAAATTGCATCTGCAAAAACAGCATAGATAAAACAAAAAAATGTTAATCAAAAGAAGTGAGACACCAAAGGGTAGATACTAAATTACTCAACATTTATATAAAGTTCATTTATATAAAGTTCAACAACTGAGAAAATTGATGAATATTGATCTGAAAAAAAAATAGAACAGAGGAGGACTCAGGTAGTGGTCAACAAAACATGGAATTGACAGGAAAGGAGCTTGGGGCTGCTTGGGTTGCTGGGAGAGTGTGTATCTTAATCTGCATAGAAGTCAGAGGGGGACGTGTGTATGTGTATGTCCATCGACCTGCACACGTCATATTCACTTTAAATACAGTACACACTTCACTTTGTTCAGTGATATCTGAGGAGGAATTATGAAGCCAGAGTATCAGAGTCTGTCTCCAACTTCCCCCGTCAGCACTGGAACCTCAAGCAATCTAAGCTCTGAGAACCTCTGATTTCTCATCCATAGAGGATTAATATGATATTAA
>NW_007823235.1:0-835 GCF_000696425.1 Galeopterus variegatus
ATACCAAATACTGAGTGCTTCCTATGCTGAGAATTTTGTGTATTCATTTAATCCTCACAATGTCTGTATGATGCAGGTAATGTTATCTTTAATTATCATTATATATTATATATTTATATATTATGTATGTATTATAAGCACCTTGAGTTGACAAAACTCAGACTCAGGAAGTTTAAGAGATGTGAATTCACAGAGTTAGAAAGGGGAAGAGTTAGAGTTAATCTGACTGACTAGAAAGATTCTGCTCTTGACTAATCGTACATGTTATATCACTGGTATGTAATAGGCATTAATATATTAAATATAAGGCAGGGCATATGTATATAATATTTTATTCACTTTAACCTATTTGTGAAGTAGATAGTTTCTTAAATCGTGCACATCTTTTTACCGTTCTGTGGTGAAACAGGAAGTGCACATATAAAGCACTTCACATACATCTGTATGGTTATCTAAAGGAAAATAAAATTGTGCTCTATTTGTGTATGAACCCACTGTTTTCTTACTTGAACACTATTTTTACTTAAAAGAACAACCGATAAACTCTAGCTCTTTAAACTAGGATATGTGGCAGATATTTTCCCAGAAATGAAGTGATCCTGTCACTTAAATGAAAACACCAGATAGTATTTGTTAAAATTCAAGCTTTTAAGTAAAAATTAGAACTTTGGGAAATTTGTACCTGTTACTGCTATGAACTTGAAACCTGTAAAGCTACGTGACTACGCCAATTATCGGGTTGAGGTAATAGCTATGCTAATTGTGTGGCTAGGTATTTCATAACTAAAGCCAAAACGTTTCATTATTTTAGTTATACTAAGTTTCCATTTGTATT
>NW_007823236.1:0-835 GCF_000696425.1 Galeopterus variegatus
GAGCGCCGCCACACTCCCAAGCGGCGCACTGTAGCAGTGCGCCACCGGGCCGGCCCCTGAAGGGAAGTTTCTCAGCTGCGAAACTGGAAATTGCAGAGGGTGCAGTGAAAGGTGTCAGAAAAGGAATCTTAAAGACTCCCTGGTGCAGCAAAATGGCCATAGGATAGCACAGAAATCCTCCCACATGAACACCTAGAAATGTTTTATCAAATAAAAGAAAGCTTTCAAAATGCATGGACAACAAAAACAACAAAAACCAAACAACCTGATTAAAAAACCGGGCAAAGGACTTGAATAGACATTTCTCCGAAGAGGACACTAAACTAGTCATTAGAGAAATGCGAGCCAAAACCACAAAGAGACACTACATCATATCCATTAGGATGGCTACTATAAAAAAACAAAACAAAACAAAACCGCAGAAAATGACAAGTGTTGGTGAGGATGTGGAGAAACAGAAACCCTTGTGCGCTGCTGGTGGGAATGTGAGACGGTGCAGCTGCTGTGGGACACAGCATGGCAGTTTCAGAAAACTAGAAATAGAGCTACCATATGGTCCAGCAATTCACTTGTGGGGCATATACCCCAAAGAATTGAAGGCAGGGACTCAAAGAGATATTTGTACACCGTTTTGTATGTGAGTGGATGAACAAGACACGGTACATAGATATATAAAGGAATACTATTCAGCTTTAAAAAGGAAGGAAATTCTAACACAGGCTATAACATGGAGGAACCTTGAAGACATTCTGCTAAGTGAAATAAGCCAGCCACAAAAGGACAAATACTGTATGATTTTACATATATGGAGGACCTACAGTAGTCAGTCCACGGG
>NW_007823237.1:0-835 GCF_000696425.1 Galeopterus variegatus
TTCCATGATGATTAAATCATGCATTTATTCCACCATCCACCCAAGAGTAATGTACCATCACATTGTTCCTGATTTATAATAAGTAGCTGACATAGAAGACACAAAACGTTTTATGGGATCTTGATGAGCTTACAGATTATACATATAATAATTACAATTCTCTGTGTTAACTTGTAAGAAACATATATATTAGGTACGATGGTACCTTATGGGGGGAATCTATTCACGTCTTATATGGTCAGTGAAAATTCCCCCAAAAGATGCTGCCTGAGCTTAGTAGCAAAAATCACAAAAACAAAAACAAAAACAAACAAACAAACAAAAACGAGAGGACTTAGAGTGTGTTGGGGTGTATTATTTATATTAGTCTGCGTGCTCTAGGCAGCCCACTTCTCCATTACCGATAACCAGATGCAAGTTTCTCTAACAGATACCTATTCATTCAACATTTTAATTGTAGATCCGTTTAGAAACTAGAAATTGAAAGGTGGAGTTAGACGGCCTGGGAAGCTTTTCCCATTTCATAGGTGGTAACTACAATAAAAAATAATAGTCGCCATTATCAATGAATTGCTGGAAATGAGGATATGAAATTGAAGAGAGAGAACTTTGATGATTCAGTGCCACATTTTGTAACTATTAGAAGTCTAAAGAAGATTACATTTGTATAAACAATTTTACCAGAAAAACATTATTTTGGTGGTCGTAGGTTTTAATGAGAAATATATTAACCACTAAAAGGATGCACAGGCTGCCTTCAGCAGACTAATAACCCCCATAGATATTTCTAAATTCAGGATTACTTTAACCCATACTCATATGTGGGGTTTCTAAA
>NW_007823238.1:0-835 GCF_000696425.1 Galeopterus variegatus
AAAAAAAAATGACAAAACATTGCAGATTTTGGGGGCATCCACCTTTCTCTCACATATGACAGAACAAGGTCCTTGGAGATTTGACTTCTCATTAACACGCAAATACACAGCTTGCATAACACAAACTATCAGAATAAATGAGCTTCAAATACATTTGTAGAAAATAAATTTAGGTAGGAAGATATTTTATGTAGAAAGATATTTTTAAATGCCCATATCGGAATAACAGAAAATAATTTATTTATTATATAAAGAGGATAATAACCAACATTTGAATATGTTTTTATCCGTATGGTGTGAACGTATAAAAGCAATGCTTTGTTAACTTTCTTAGGTTAAAATCTAGGTTTTAGTAAAGGTAAAGAAAATAGTGTCTAAATAAAGAGCCTTGTACTGCTGGAATTTGAGCTCTTTCTTCAATCCATGGTAAAACATTTTTCTTTGTAATTCACCAAAGTGGTTTTGAAAAAAATAATTGGCAGTGGCCGAGGCTCACAGTTTGTTCAGTGATAATGTCATTTCACTTAGATGACCAAAAAATATAAAAAGAAAAATAATGAATGAAAAGAGTTAAATATTTTTAATGGAGTAGCTCAGAGCAGCCTTAGACAAAGACAGAGTCCCTCATGTCTGTTCCCACAGCACTTTCCTGTCATTACTCCTAAATGATATTTATGTATAGTCTTAGAAATGAGATAGACCTCAGAATAAAGGCCAATTTTTCTGAAGATCATTAGAAACTCACCTGATATTTGCCTTTTCTGTTAAAAAAAATCACTTTTGATCAAATATGTATACAGAAAGAAAAAATAGAGTATCTGACTTCCACTTTCAG
>NW_007823239.1:0-835 GCF_000696425.1 Galeopterus variegatus
CAGGAACACCATGAGTAACTAACCAACGCCATAGATCTATATGAGTCAGTCTATTCTGATTATCGCCTTGCCTCTGCTGTCCATTATGGTAACTATGCCGACCTTGCCTTTGTTGGTTGAGTGCTGCCACTTGGCCATTCTGGTGAAAAAGCCTGAATGCAATTTAGAGGTTCCATGTCCCCAGCTTCATCAGGGTCTTCCCACACATCCCCATCCCAACTTGCAGGATCCCATTCTTTCCCAACTAATGCTCTTGCTTTAGCAGTAGATACCCTGCAAGGCCGATAATTCAACTTCCCCTGTAGTTCAGCCAATCTTATGATGAGGGCTTGTGTTTGATTTTCAGCAATTTCAGCCCTGTGGGTACTGGAGAGAAGATTCTGGCCTAGAGCATACTTAGAAACTTTTAGGTTATCTATGTAGTGCTTGAGCCAAGAAATTACATCCACTTCACTGAGCTCCCCCTTTTCTTTCTTCAGTTTATCCAATGTTGTGAAGAGCAACCAGTCAACATCATTATAGTCCTCGGATTTCCACAAATACTCAAAAGTACTGTGTATAGAGTCACTGAATCCCTTGCCTTTTACAAGCAGTGAATCAGGACCATCAAATAGATTTATCTCGCATATTTCTCTAAATGGTTCACACCAAGGACTATCAGTGCTCTTCGTATTATTAGAAGTCAAGCTGTTAGCATTTTTAGGTCTAACGCCCTGAAACAAAATGAAGAAATTCATCTTTAAGATTCTGTTTCTCTAGAACCACTCCTGATACCAAAATCTGTCCCATCTACCAAGTGACATGAAAGGCTGCTAATTTTGATTGGGGCTCAGAG
>NW_007823240.1:0-835 GCF_000696425.1 Galeopterus variegatus
TGATATTGGGGGACACCCAATCTACAGCAGACCCCAAATAACTTTTGTTTATGTGAGTTATCTCTCAGTATTTACATGTTGTAAATTAAAACTGAGAATTTAAAAAATACGTATTCATTAGTTCATTTAGAAATAAAAATACACTATGTTTACATAAGCAGCATATTTTTTACAGACTCTGTTTTCCAAAATCATTCAGCGAGAAGGATGACATTGTTTTTTTTATTTTTGCAAATCTCTTTAATGACTGGCTTAACAGAGGACAGCTGGACTCTCATGTTTGCTTCAAGATTCAATCTGTTGTGATATCACATGTTATGCACCTTCTGGAAAACTTACGAAAATGAGAGTGAAATAAAAGCAAATAACGTCTTAGTATTATCATGAAAATAGTTTCGCCCTTGCAGACTCCTTGACTACACTTTGAGAATTGCTGGGTTATATCATCTCCTTATAGAGGGGTAAGAAGATGCTTCTTCACAGAGCTTCTATAACTGGCAAAACTCACATGCCTTTTCTTTTTTCTCTGCTTAGAACACACTCCTGCCTCAGCTTCAGTTGGCCACTTTCTTTATGTCTTTCACGTTTTAACTTTAATGTCGTTTTCTACAGGAAGTCGTCCCTGACTCTTAATGTTAAGGAAAGAACTTGGCAAAGAAAACTTCAGACACTTGAAAGGTTGGAGAGCCAGGAAATTTACTAGGCTAGCGGGACCCGGGTGAACTCACATTCCAAAATCCTGCGACCCTGAATGCAGGGAGAGTTGTGGTTTTATACTTTTCTTGAGCAGCCAGGCAGGCTTTTCATGGGCTCTGCCTGTCTTCAGGCAGGGTCA
>NW_007823241.1:0-834 GCF_000696425.1 Galeopterus variegatus
ACCAGGACGAATGTTTGCTAGACTCTCGTGAAGTGGACCAGTGACGGGACCGCCTGCCTAAGGGACGTTTTGCTGAAAGGCCACTTCAGAAATGTACATCTAATTGATGTGATTTGAAAAAAAAATCTGCCAAACCAAGCACACTGTATGATAGGGTGTTATAAATCCCCCAGCTAGTAGTTTTCAAATTATTTGGAGTCATCAGATCCTTGGACACTCAAGAAATAAATATATCTCATGATCTCTTAGTTATTAAAAATCTGTGCTTTCAAAGTGGTTGCCGATGCCAGTTTCAAGGCCAACGCTGCTATGAGCGGAATCTTTTATGAGGTTTTATTTTAATACTGAATCTCCTTGCCTTGCTTAAGTCTAAAGTGTAACAGGATTTGCTCTCGGTCCACAGTTGGACTTAGATAATTTTGTGTTAGATATTTCTTTAATTCTAGGGCAAAATCAACAGAATGGCATTTCCCAAAGAAATCCCTAACTAACTGAATATTAATATTGGCCTAATTAATTTTTTGTTTTGACCAATAGTTATAATCCCTACATGAAAAACCCTCTCACTGAAATTATTGCCCTAATTGCTCCTCAGATAAGTCACATTGATGCCTATTTTGAAAATATGTTGGCAAAGTAGAAAACATGTCCATGGCCCAGAACACTGGCCTAGGAATCAAATTACTTAGGAACACCCAAAATGAAAAGGATCGAGCTGATTTTCTTCACTGTGGGATGTCTCAGAGCCTTCAGTTTGCTCATGGACAGTATGAGTCCTCAGGAGAGGAGCGGAGCGGGCATGTTTCCCAAATGCAGCTGACCACAGAGCCGAGT
>NW_007823242.1:0-834 GCF_000696425.1 Galeopterus variegatus
TCAAAAGAGTAGTTGGATGGAAAAAGAAAAAATAGCTCTAGGTTCCTCAGCATTCAGGTAATGGCCTAGCCTTAGAGATGGGAAAACTGAGGCCCAGAGGCAGTGATTTCCCCAAACTCTGTGTCCTCCCCAGGGCATAATCTTCAACAAAACACAACCAGATTACTAACTCGCAGAAAAGAAGACGTTCTTATGCTTATTTAACGCCAGGACCCCCGGAATTGCTTTGAAGCTCGGGGGTGCAATAACAGTGCTGGCCAGGAGATGGCGACTCACCTTTCTCTGCAGGAGGACTACACCCTAGGCGGCACTGAAGGGCAGCGAGAGGAGGCTGGGGCCTGGCCCGGCCAGCCGGGGCCTCTGGGGAGGACAGCCAGGGAAACAGGGCTCCGCCTCAGAATGTCTCTTCCTATTGGCTGGGCCCCCATGCGTAAAATAGTTGTTGCCGAGATAGAAACATTTTTAAGGCTTCGGATGCAAGAGCAACTACAAATCCAGGCTGGTTGGCAGGTCCACACTCAGGATGCTTATCTCAAATTCAGGGAGGCTGAAAATCTAGGACAACTCCTTGGCAACCCCGCACTGACAGACCTTTCGTTAGACTTCCCCTAGGCTTAGGCGACAGCCTCTGAGAGCCAACTAGAAGATTTTCTCCAAGATGGAGACACTACCTAGCTGATATTCTACCTCAAGAATTATTGCCTGGGCTTTGGGGTCCACCAACCCTCAAAACTGTGTGTAGAATTGTGTGCAGGGGTTGGAGGTGGGGGATATGCTGATAGCTACTGACAGTTCCTAGAGAGAAAGTCCACTGTTCCATCTGTTTCCCTGAGG
>NW_007823243.1:0-834 GCF_000696425.1 Galeopterus variegatus
ACCTGAGCATCTTTGGGGGTCCATTATTCCACCTGCCACATCTGTAGTCCAAGATCATGTGACACCAGAACCTTGATTTCCCTATCTACTGCTTTCCTGGTTACATCTTCACATTTCTTGAAGTTCTTGGCATCTGAGGTAGGCTTCAGCTCTACCTCATGTTGGAGCATTATCTCAAATAATTGAATTGCTAGGTAGAGAATCCAGCACCAGTGTCTCCCTTTCTTTAGCACCCTCAACCCCAGGGATATTTGTCTCTGCTTCGCTTTAGTCAGTCCTGTCATTGATCAAACCACAGGCCTTGTTATCATCCCCTGAAAAGTCTCTAAATCAATCATCCCCCGAAAAGTCTCTAAATCAATTCACTTGTAGTAACTGAATTTTTTACCACAACCTCCTATTCATCCAGTTCTTTTATACCCCTACTCCCATGATTTTCTGTTATTTTACATCACAGAGACCTCCAAATATTTTTATCTTTTTCTTTCTATCTACTTCTTTTGTCCCCCTCTATCCTTACTTTTCCACTCTTCCAGAGCCTCATGATTATTCCACTCAATAACTATCTCATCAGCACCCTCAGTTACAAGGCACCCTTGTGCAGCAGCATGGCACCCTTGTGCTGTGGCATGGCACCCTTGTGCAGTGGCATGATACCCTTGTGCTGCTGCATGGCACCCTTGTGCTGCTGAATGGTATCCTTGTACTGTGGCATGGCACCCTTGTGCAGCTGCACCCTTTTACTGCCACACTCAGCCATTCAGGATCAGTATTGCAATACATCTTCTCCATCCTACTCAGGATACTGAGTGCTACTGGGGAAAATTGTACTCC
>NW_007823244.1:0-834 GCF_000696425.1 Galeopterus variegatus
CACACACACACACACACACACACACACACACACACACACACACACATCTATTGAGCACTTAATAGGGATCAATTACTCTGCTAAACATTTTACATGAAAATTTTTGTAATCCTCCTGCAACACTATGAAATGAGTGCTAGTGTTATCCCATTATACAGGTGAGAAAACTGAGTCATAACTATATTAGAAACTAGTTGAAGTTCACACATACCCAGTGATAGAGTTATTATTTAAAAGCAGAGTCTTAATCGAGAGCCTGTGCTATAAACCTCAAATGACAGATGATTAATCCATACTGATGTGTAAACAGTTAACGTGTTATCTGGCACCCACCTACTATCAGTACTACATCTATTTGGAAGGTTATTCAAAATCTAGAAAATAACCTGGAAAACAATATGGGAAGACTGAGGGTGTTGGGGGAGATTTGTGGCAGTATGTTACCCACAGTATGTATAATGCCCACAAATAAATCTCTTTAGGCAGGAACAAATGATGAAACAAACCCAGGATCAGTGAATATTGTAGGTGTTCGTTTTTCTTCATCTTCATTGTTTTAGAGTGTCACAGCCTGCAGTATGAAAGAATTTTTTGTCCTTACTGAAAATGAACTATTCTGTGTGTATATAGACCCTTGTGAATTTATATGTACAAAAGCTTTAAAAAAAATGTGTGCTTGCCAAAATTAGCTTTAAAAGCATGTGTGCTTGCCAAAACACACACGCACATGTACACACATGCATGAAAACAGTATCCAGGATTGTCAGCATGTTGATTTGTTTTCATTTCAGAATATATCGTGGTGAACTTTCTAAGCAGCATGTATGAATTTTT
>NW_007823245.1:0-834 GCF_000696425.1 Galeopterus variegatus
CCATCCTAAATTCATTTCCTTTATTATAATTTAATTATTATTTTGTTTTGTTTTTACTAGATTGCTGGACTAGGAAATAGTTTCTGATGTGTCAAAATTTCAGGAAGGCAATTTTTAAGGTTCTCATAAAATCTTTGTAAACCAGGTGGGGAAATACAGGCTAACTGGGTGGCTTTGGGTGATTGGATGAAGAGTATTACTACTACAATAAGGAATAAAAGAGAGAAGGGTGGGAGAGGGGGATACATAATTATTTCAATTTTGAGATACAGTTATGGGGTCTTCCAGTGAAGATACTCAGGAAGCAGTTTCCACCTTTTAGCTTGAGGTAAGAACTACACACGGCAGGAAGGGAAAGAAAATTCATTACAAAGCAGAGAAAAAGATCCAAAAATTTTATTTATAAATTGAACAAGTATTTGTTTATTTTATTTATTTATTTACTTACAGTGTAGGGTGCTATTATAGTACTGAAGATACACTGGTTAATAAAACACAAAAACTTCTGTTCTCATTGTGCTTATATTCTAAAATAGACAAACAATAGTGATAGTAAACAAGTTAATTATAGAGTATGCTAAAAGGTAATATATGCTTTGCTAAAAAAATACAGTAGGGGATGGGGTCGATAAACTGGCAGGGGTAAAATATGCCATTTTAAAAAATGTGTCATGGTGGGTGGAGGGGTTACTGAAAAGAAAACATGGTAATTATCTGAGGAAAATGTGACAAGGAGTTAAACCAAAATGTAATAGCATTATTTGTAAAGTTCTGCAATTAGTGTGTATATAAATATATCTTAATAGGTCACAAAGGAATTATATATATATATAT
>NW_007823246.1:0-834 GCF_000696425.1 Galeopterus variegatus
ATATTCTGTGATCAGGGTGTGATGATAATGATATATGGAGGTCTCTATTAAATATTATTAATGAATGGATAAGTTGAGCAACTGATTGATAGATCTAACAGATTGCTTATTAATTGGGAATATGATATGAGTCTTCAATTCAGCACATAATCTCAGCATTTTCAGTCTTTTATACAGCTACTGCTCTAGTCTGTTGAGAAAATAAAGGACATTGAAAAAGGTCAAATAAATCCTAGAATATTAAAGTACTTCAAATTATTTTTCTAATGTTTTTATTTTATTATTAAGTGTAACAATATATCTGTCAATGAGACACTGGATCAATTTCATAATATTTTAACTAAGAAACTTGTTTTTTTACATTTTCCAGTTAAGTATTATAACAAAATAAATTCAGAAATGTATTTATATTTTACACAAACAGTGTTGGAATTTCATCAGTAATACCATGATGAATATCTATGCATTTAAGGAAAGAAAATGTTTTAAACATTCTCTTTTAATTATACTACTAATAATGTTCCAGTTTTTGCAGCTCACAAAAGTGGTTTTGTTCACTGGCCCCTGTGAATTTTCACAATAGTCAACATCTCTTTCTTAATTTTTCCAGTACTTCTTCCTTTATTTTCTCTCCTCTTTCTAAACATACACTAATATACTTTAATACTTTCCCTATTCTGGCCACATTTAACTAAGATTTATATAATCTGTGGCTGAGGAGTTCATGAGTAACAACCTATATGTTTTGATGGAAAGTGGGTTTTTATTCTTTGAAATTATTATAGCACATGTTTTTACTTCTTGATTCTGGTAATAGAAGGGCTAGACAATAGA
>NW_007823247.1:0-834 GCF_000696425.1 Galeopterus variegatus
ATTAGGTTTGGCATAAGTGGCTCCATTCTGATTCTGACAACTTTTACAGTGTAAATCGTGGCAAGACTGCTGTCTCAGCAGCCCGAGTAGAAGAACAGAACTTTCCCTGTGGCCCCTGGTAAAGTCCTGGAGGGAACTGCTCACCTGGCTGACTCTGTTCATGTGCCCTTTCCTTACCAGTCACTGTGGCTCAAGGATCAACATGCGGATTGATTGCGGATCAACCCTGCAGTCTGTGGGTAGTGTCGGTTGCACCTCAACCACAATCAGAGAGTGAGAAAGGGATGGTTTGCTGGAGTAAAGCAGGGCTGTTCTCAGAAGAAAGGAGAAGGGATGCAGGGCAGGCAGAACAACAGATTCTACTGCAGCTACTAATGTTTATGTGCAAATGTGTCTACCAGCTTGTCCTTGTGGGATGGTGGAGGCTAAGCAGCTGGGAAGCCATGGGGACCTGCTAAAGAAGGGTGAGCAGGCAGCTCAAGTCCAGGAAGGCTGCGGAACTGCCCAAGGCACTTGTCACAATTTTGCCTCAGGCTGGTCAAAGCCCCGTGAGTCCCTGAGAGTGACTATAACCGTGAGAAAAGAACATCCATAAAAATCCACAGGTAGAATAAAAAATAACCAAGCAAATGGGGAACTCTATACAGAATGTATCAGCTGTTCAATGCGCCATGCAATATTCTTAATTAATTAAACGTTTTTCTTGATTCTTTTGAATTTTTGGTGTATGTAAGTTATATGTATAACCTGTGTTGTTCTTGCAGCAGGTGTGATTATTTATTTATTTATTGTTTGTTGATTCTATGGAAATAAAGGGATTTTTTAATTTCTTAG
>NW_007823248.1:0-834 GCF_000696425.1 Galeopterus variegatus
TGTTGAAGGACATTAGTTTGGTCCCAAATTTTACTATTATAAACAGCTCTGGGATGAACAGCTTTGCATTTTTATTATTTCCTTATCATAGATTTCCATGAACAGAATTATTAACTCTGACCATTACCATTTTATCAATAGATAGTACAAAATTTATTTTCCAAATAATGGTAAAAATGTGCATTTCCATCATCAATTGTTTGATAATATCAGTGTCAATGTCTCCAAAGTTTCTTGATCTATATTAAACATCATCACTTTCTGGTAACTCAAAAATATAGCACCAGGTCATTGTTTAAATTCACAGTTACTTAATGCCTTATGCTAAGATTAAATTCTCATATGTTTGCATGGTCTTATAATACTATATTTTTTCCTCTTTGAATTATATGTTTAGCTCCCTCCTCCTTTGAAAATTGTGATGTAATAAAAGTAAATTTATACTAATATGTTATACAATAAACATTGTAACCTTTGACAAGTTCGAAGCATTTTACTGTAGCTTGGTATTCATCTTTTAATTGAAATTTTTTTAAATACAAATTTAAAAATACTATAGTAGTCAATACGTGTTTCCACTGTATTTTAAATATATATTTCAAATAAGTTTAGAAAGCCATTCATGAAGTGATTTGATAAGCATCCAAATATATGGTAGCTTTTTTAATGATTTAAAAAATAATTTGGAAATGTATTTTGCACATTGTATTACTTGCATATTATATTATATAACTTTACATTTTAAAAATACCTCACCATTTATAAGCTAATCGGTCCCCCTCCTGATATTTTAAAATCCATATATACATTACTCATCCATTATGGTATAGTACC
>NW_007823249.1:0-834 GCF_000696425.1 Galeopterus variegatus
TTCCTACCCAGGGCACAGCTAGAAAGGGGGCGGGCGGCATGCTTTCCCCAGCGCCCCCCACTCCCCTGCTCTTGCCTTGGCCCAGCCATCCCTCCATGTCCTGCTGTCAAGCTGGCTGTCCCACCTCTCAGGAGACCATCCCTGCCTCCGGGGTCCTCACCCTGCCACTTCCTGCCCTCCACCTCCCCAACACACACTCTCACGCGCTGCCCGCCCCACGCTCCCCACACTCCCATGCACCCCTCCTCCCCTGCTGCCAGGCCCACCCACCTCCAGCTGTCCTGGGGACCACCTCCAACCCGCTCAAGGGGTGGCTGCCACACTTTTTCCCTTCCCACCACACACACAGCTGCGTTTCCCACCTTCCATTCACAACAACAATAACCAGACAACCCTCTCCCTTTCACTCGCCCCACACTTCCCTGCTCCTGTCCCAGTAGACCCTCCTTCCAGGCCCTTAGACCCACCCAAGGTGACCTCAAGCAACTGAGCCCCACGAACCTGTCCTGCTTTGCACACCTCCAGCAGGCTCCGCCCCTGCCTGACCCCCACATGCTGGGCGCCTAGAGCCCCCTCCTCTCCTCTCTCTGGTCTTGCGCCCTTGATGACCTCAATCCTCATGACTGTATCACATTTACGCTTTGGACTCTCACCTTCAATTTCAAATCCAAGCTCTCAACTGCAGTCTGGTGCCTCACTCAACATCTCAGAAGCAGAGCTATCAGATCCTTGTGCAAAACCAAATCCCTCCAATGGCTGCCCACAGCTCTGACCATGGCCTGCAGGACCCACTGGAGCTGGCCCCGCCGGTCACTCCAGCCCCATCCTGGGCCC
>NW_007823250.1:0-834 GCF_000696425.1 Galeopterus variegatus
GTAGATATACCACATTTTCCGTATCCACTCATCTGATGATGGACGTTTGGGCTGATTCCAGTTCTTGTACCCAGCCCACTTCTGCTCATTTGATAACTTGGAAGCCACAAAGGAAGTCAATGGGAATCCCAGGTGAGACAAATCAGAAGGGAATTAGGGAAATACTAATCAAAACAAAAAGCCACGATTTTATATTCAGCAGTGTTGGACACAAACACACACACAGACACACCCACACACCCCGAATCCCAAAATACTAAAGTTGACAAGGCTAAGGGGAAATGGGAACTCTCAAACTGCTGGGGCTGTATAAATCAGTCCAATAACCTTGAAGAGTAATGTGATGATGAGTTCATTCAAAAATCCAGTCACTTCATATACACACACACACATATATATATATAAATGAATGACAAATTCTGGATTTGAACAACTCATAGACGTGTATGAGGCTATTCATTTATTCATTTACTTAATACATACTTATTGATCACCTACTGTGTGCCAGGCACAATTCTAGGGGCTAAAAATTGAGAATGAACAAAAGACAAAAAGCTCAACCCTCACAGAGTGCATATGCAGTATTGCTTAAGTAGCCAAAAACTGAAAACAATCAAAATATATTTTTAGGAGAATGGACGAACACTGAAATAGAGACACCAACATCAACATAGATTTACTTGGAAACAATGTTGGGTGGGTGGGAAAGAAACTTGGAGAATATTAGATACAGAATACCACTCGCATAAATAAAAACAAACAGTACTATAGACTGTTTGTGGATACATACATACATATGTTTTAAAAATAAGTGCTTTAGACACCTTCCAAACT
>NW_007823251.1:0-834 GCF_000696425.1 Galeopterus variegatus
TTTGTAAGGAGCCCTTTAGTAATGTAGTGGTAAGGTGTAGGGAGAGGAGGAGCATTCTATACTCCTATGATGAGGTCTTAGTCTTTTAGTGAGGCTATGTCTTTGGACCATAAACTTCGCAAACGCTTCTCTGATATTCCACCCCAAATTAGGTGGAACAAGGTGGCAAGAATGGGCTGGAGTTGGGTATTTTCCTTCCCCCAGGTCAGTAAAGCCCTGATGAAAATCTAACAAACTCTATTTAAGTAATTTCTCCTGAGTGCAGACCTTGTTAAGAAGAACAGAGTGCTCTGGTATATTTCAAAATAATTTCTTTTCCCTCCTTTGGCCAGAAGCAAGAGGGCATTTACTATGAGAACCTGGTTGGGATTCTGAAAGTAAAACTCACAGAAGTGTGGGGGTCTCATATGACTGGGTCCCCCTGGAGTTTTTAACTCTCAGACCTGCCCACTATGAACCACCAACAATTTGTCAATTACAGTTCTGGTTTTCTTACCCTGGCCCTGGTTTTCATGGAGATTTCAGCTCATGAGTTTCTGCTCCAGTAAGTTGTGATTCTTTGCATTTACCTATCAGACTTTCCAATTTTAGGGCGGCAGTTTGCACCTTGACCTACTTCTCTTAGACCTAAGAAGAGTTGTTGCTTTTCAATTTCCTGGCTTTTCATTTGTTATTAGGATGGAGTGGCAATTCAAAGCTCCTAATATGCAGAACTGGAAACCAGAAATCTCATAGTAATTTTTAAAGCAAGAAACATTGCTAAAGATAAAAAGGTACAGCATTTTTTGTAATGATAAAAGAATCAACCCATGAGGAAAATGTACCAATTATCAG
>NW_007823252.1:0-834 GCF_000696425.1 Galeopterus variegatus
AGTAACTTGGCAATGGATAAATTTCACCCTCCAAAGTTTCTCAGCACACATTTGAAATTAACAAAAACAAATTAAAATTAATTGGAGTAAATAATAAGAACATTAATTAATACTTAAGGAGCCCTAATTATGTGCCAGATACTGAGTTAGATTCTTTTCATAGTTTATTACATTGAAACAAACACTGTCTATAAAGGTAACTAATATTATTGTACTAATATTACAGATAAGGAAACAGATAAGGTAGGTGCTATTATTATACCCATGTTATACATAAGAAACTGAATGCTTAGAAAGATTACGTGCTCGTTAGGATATGAACAGGTTCACTGTGGAAAAGTAAAAATAGAAGTTAGTTTCTCTTTAAAAAGAAAAAAATGTGAATTTAATATGTATGATTAAGGATCTTTCTGAAAAAGTAGTCCTAACACCTAAAGCTGGAGGATTCTGGGAGTGATGCTGGAGCAGAGGGACTGGGGAGGTCTGACAGCCTCACTCTGTCCTCTTACCAGGTTCTTGAATCTGCCACAGAAAATAATTCAAGAGCAGGGCCTCAGTAGAAAGTGAAAACAGGTTAAATGAGATGCATAAGAGATACTGATTTCACAGAGACAGTGTGGAATAGCTCCAGAGACCAAGCAGGGCCCACACCAAGTTTAATACAAAAAGTAAGAAATACATACAGTTTAGTACAGAGTGCAGGCTGGCTCAAGAGAGGGAGCAGCCACTTGCTGAAAGTAAGTTTGATACAAAAAGAAAGCACAGACACCTCAACGGGCAAAGTGGGGGTTGGCCCCAGCAAAGTGAGCAACAAACCCCTTCTGCTGGAATTCC
>NW_007823253.1:0-834 GCF_000696425.1 Galeopterus variegatus
GGCTCACTCATGGTTAGATGGGAAGGGAAGGAAGCCACTCGCCACCTGGGACCCAGGACTTCCCAGGTCCGGCTCTCTACAGTCCCAACTTCCCAGATTGGTCTACATAGCACTGCTTGCTTCATAACTTAACCTATCAAAAAGTAATACATTCAAATAAGCTCTTGGCGTACAATTCTTAACTGTCCTTTCTTGAAAATTAGTTTTTATAAATTCATATTTTCAGGTGAATGAAAGCAAAAAAATGTTAAGGTAAAATGCAAATTATTTCTTCCTTCACATGCCTTCTTAATAAGGATAAATTTTTTAAAAGCAGAATATTGTTCTAAGTCCCAAACAAATACACATATAATGCCTTCTAAAAACAACAAAGTTCATGGCAAATACAAGCTGAAGTTGCTGCTGTATTTTACAATACTGAGTTTGTAATTACCTAGAGAGCCGCCCTGAGCATCAAAGAAAAGAAAATTCAGACAACAGGTGAAAATAAGAGAAAACAAAAATAACGTAAAAGGATTTCACAATTAGTTCATCCAGCCAACTGTGGAAAGGATCGATTTTAACTTCATACACATGATATTTTCCCATGGCATTAAAGGTAGATGTAAATGAATGAATGATATGGTATTAGTGCCCTCTGAGGACCATCCCAACAGCCTTATCAAAAATAAGAAGTCTTTACTCAGTCAAGACAATTTTCACAACTGCACAGATCAGAAGCCAGACACTTTTTTTTTTTTCCTTTTTGTCCTTTTTTACTGACTGGTAACGGAATCGCAACCCTTGGTGTCGCGCCTGTACCGGGGACCGGCAACGGGATCGCAACCCTTGGTG
>NW_007823254.1:0-834 GCF_000696425.1 Galeopterus variegatus
TGTGTGTGTGTGTGAGAGAGAGAGAGAGAGAGAGAGAGAGAGAGAGAGAGAGAGACTGAGTACCCTGCAGCACGCAGTCCAACAACGTGGCTGAGCAGGACTTCCGTCAGGCAAAGAAGCAGAACTGCAAACATCTCTTGTTCAGAAACACACACTGCACCCCACTTCTCTAACCTGTTATGTATGTTTCTGAAAATGTTTATGTCTTTTACTTTTTTGGCAACAGAGATATGTGACCCAAATAAATTGCTGATTATTTTTCATTTTCAGTGAGATGAGCAGTTCTTAATTTAGAAGTGGATCTGCTCCTGAATAAAGTTCACACAGTGGGGGCGGAAAAAAGGGAAAGGAAAGGAAAAGTACCATTAAATAGCTGTGTTGAGATGACACTGGCAGGAGATATGACTCCCTCCAAGTCCCGTTCTCTCTGTTTAGCTCAACCCTCTCCCATCTCAGGAGCACCCAAAGCTAGGAAAATACTTACAAGGAGACTGGACAAAACCGTCATCATCTGGACTTTCTTGTTGAAGTGCTTAGTTCAGGTGTAAACACCTTTCCTGCAAGGAAAGATCTGTAAGCATGTGCAATCACACAGATCCAATTTTGTACTGCACTCTACCCATCTCCAAACCCAAATCTATAAAATATATGATCCTTTTCCTAGGAGGGGAGAGGAGCAGAATTGAAAGGGGCCAAGGAATCCCAGATAAGTTTCATTACCTAAGAGGAGGACGTCTTCAAGGTCACTTAGGTGGAGCCCAATTAGGTAAGTGAGAGCCTATGCTGAAACACAACAGCAGCCCTAGAAGTCAGGAGGCAATACTCACCCCCAAA
>NW_007823255.1:0-834 GCF_000696425.1 Galeopterus variegatus
TAAATTGTTCCTGAGATCTGTTTTTTTAAATAAGTGTACTAGCTCTTCGTATTTCTTTGTCTGTGAACTCCGCTCATATTTTTGCTTTGTTTTCCCTTGAATTGGTAGCCAACCTGTTGATTTATTAAAAACATTAAAGAAGCGTTATAAACTGAAGAAAAAAGTAAAGCTTTGTAAAAATTCAACTGCTCTCTGAAAACATTTTCCCACTCTTTTAATATTTGAAGTGCCAACTATGGGCTGGGAGCTTATTATTATTGGACGTAAAGCTGTTTAGAACTATTTTGTGTCTTTAATTTCCTTCAGCAGTGATTCATAGCTCTCATTGCACAGATCTTTCACCTCCTTGGTTAAATTGATTACAAGGTATTTTATTTATTTATTTAATTTTGGTGACTATTGTAAAGGCACTAGCTTTCTTGATTTCTCTTTCTGCTAGTTTGTTATTGGAGTATAAAAATGCTGCTGAGCTACTGGTTTTTGCTTGTTGATTTTGTATCCTGTAGCTTTCCTGAAATCATTTATCAGCTGTAGGAGTTTTTTCATAGAGTTTTCTGTTTTTACTATATGTATGATCATGTCATCGGCAAACAGTGACAATTTGACTTCATCTTTTCAAATCTGGATGCCCTTAATTTCTTTCTCTTGCCTCCACTCTGTGGCTAGTACTTCCAATGCTATGTTCAATAGGAGTGGTAAGAGTGGGCATCCTTGTCTTGTTCCTGTTCTTAAGAGAAGAGCTTCAACTTTTCCCCATTCGGGATGATATTGGTAGTGGGTTTGTTGTATTTGGCTTTTACTGTGTTGAGATACTTTCCTTCTGCCAGTGGGAAG
>NW_007823256.1:0-834 GCF_000696425.1 Galeopterus variegatus
TGGTCCTTCTAGGTTTTATAGGTGTTCTTTGGTGGTGTTAGACCTTTACTAGTTAATATCAGATTTTGTCTCCGATCTGTGGATATTTTGTTTTTTCTTTCAGTTCTGTATTGGATTATTCGCTGTTCCCACCACTTAAACTCTGCACTAGAACTAATTTATTGTCTTTTGCTATCTTCTAAAATGGGGGAACTTCCTGTGAAGACCAGCACTTGGACCCTGTAGTTGAACTAAATTGGTGCTTTGCTGCTAATTCCCTGGAGAAGCCTTTTTGTGCAGCTTAGGTTTTAATTGTTGACCTTGTATGTACTTCCAGGTCTTGTAAGGTCCAGTACACCTAGGTTGTGTGGAAACTCTGGTCTGGGCAAACCACCTCCTGCAGTTCTATATTCCTGACCAGTCTATACTGAGTGGTCCTGTGCTGACTGGGGGGCAGATCAGCTGTCCATGCTGTGCCCCAGTATGCCCCTGGTGACCCAACTCCCACAGCCTGCACTCCAAACACTTCCCACGAGACGGGCCATACGCCAGTCCCTTGCAGTGACTCACCGGCCTCTGAGTGCCTCCTTTTTTCAGTTGTCTGTGGCCCCTCACTCGTATGTGGGTCCACAGGAACACTGTTAGTGGTCTTGCTGGCCTGGGGGCTACCAAGGCCTTCTTCACCCCTGCCATCTTTAAGCAACTTCATACAAAGGGCACAGCTGCGGCTTTTGCCAGCTCTTGTTCTGTGAAGCCTTGAAGTGGCCAGGCCTTGAAATGGTATGAGCAATCCTTTCATTCTCTCTTTGTGGGTTCTCCTGCCTTCATGAACTCTGTAGGTCTCTCTTCTTTTTC
>NW_007823257.1:0-834 GCF_000696425.1 Galeopterus variegatus
AAGCAGGAACTAGTAGGGCCCAAGTTCTGGTGTGATTCGTGGTGCTGATACAAGTGAAAAAAATATCAATGGAAGGCAAATGCTATCAATCTGCGCTTTCCTGCTTTCACCTTGATATAAATGTACACTCTTAAAAGAGGAAGGAGTAAGCTATAGACTAATAAGTACGGGACTGAAGTTTCCTGAGATAAAAGAATGCTAGGCATTATTATTTTTATACATGTCTCAACAGCACATGAGAATAACATACAGGTCAACTCATATGATTGCAGCACTTCCTGTTCTAAGACACGGCTTAAGGCAAACTCTCAGAGTGGTTATGTAGGATGTATGCATTCCACAACTTGTCTAACTGATTCACCCCTGTAGGTTTTCCTGTCCCTCCCTGCCATAAACCAACATGCATAAAAGGAATGTATTAGTAATGCCATCTGTGATTTCCCTGTAATCTATTATACGTAATGTTTTTGTGGCCCCACAATTAAAAGACCATCATAAAGTCATGGTGGTGAAGACCTTTTGTGAAGAAAACAGATGTAGGAATTTGGATTAATCAGACTGTGCTCTGATGAAATCTAAGAAGAAATCAGTATCTGAGTTTTTTATTAAAAAGCATATAGTGCAGTAGAGACACATGTTGAGATGTGTGGTCCTGAGCTTTGACTTATTAATCCTGAAAGGTAAAGAACTTGATGTTAAATATTAGGTTTCATCCAGCATCCTAACTCACATGTAGAAATGAGTGGCAACTCACAAGGCTGTGCATTAAGAATGAATCATCCTGCACCTCACGACTGACTACTTTCCGCAAAGTAACAATAAGAATATGCACAC
>NW_007823258.1:0-834 GCF_000696425.1 Galeopterus variegatus
TTTATGTTGCTTAACATTTTCTGTTCATTCTTGTCCTTAAGAAAAGTGACCCAAACCCAAGCTTCAGGAGCTGAATCTTAATTAATCTAAGACTTAGACTCTAGACCAGTAGTGGTAATGTTACTCCCCAATAGGTAACACAGTTTGGGCCCATGAGATGTAATATGAAGTCTGCTGATTTTCCTGCTGATAAAAAGAAAAAAAGTTTCTTTTTGCCTGAGTACTAAGGTATGTGACGATGGAAAGGCTAGAAGTGCTACAGCCATCTTGCAAGCGAAGAGGTAGCTGTCCTCATGCTGAGATAGGTGTGTAAGAACTGGCATTCCCCTACATCCTCAGCCTCTGAATTAACTAATCCTAGAGTCCTTCTACCTTAAGACATCTTCTTACATAAGATAACAAATTCTCCTATTGTTTAAACTATTTTGTGGTTTCATTACTTGGTCCTGAAAGCACCCAGGCTGATTCATAGGTCAAGTGTCACCTCCCCAGAGAGGCTTTCCCTGACCATCTTGTAAAAGTTATTTCCTCCCCTAGTCACTCTCTATGACATTCCCAGGTTTGTGTCTCTTCATAGCATGTTATTTATTCGCCATTTGCTTTCCTCCTTGGAATGTAAATTCCCTAAGGAAAGGAATCTTGTCCATTTTGTCCATTGCTAGGTCACCAGTGCCCAAAATACTGCCCTACTCCTCCAGGTAAAATTTTAACCTTGGAAAATCCTCTTAATAGCTCTGTGTCTCAGTTGGACTATAAAGATCAAAATAGTTACTTCACATAAAATGCTTTAGGAAGTGCCTGACACATAGTTAATGCTCCATCATATTGACTTTT
>NW_007823259.1:0-834 GCF_000696425.1 Galeopterus variegatus
CAAGGTGAAGTTCCAGAGATAGTTTAGTAGGGATGTCTTTTAGAGCCCTGTTGGTGTGCTCAACTTTTTCTGAGGCCTGGGGCCAGTAAGGACAGTATAAGTGCCAAGGGAGGGAGAGGGCTTCAGATAAATTTTGTATTATTTGAGCGCTGAACTCTGGGCCGTTGTCCGTTTGTATGGAAGAGGGCATTCCGAATCTTGGGATAATCTGGGAGAGAGGTGTATGGAAGCCACAGTGGTGGCCCTCTTGTTAGCGGTGGGGAAGGCCTCTATCCACCCAGAGAAAGTATCTACCATTACTAGGAGGTATTGTTGACGTTTAACAGGAGGCATGTGGGTGAAATCGATCTGCCAGTCTGCTGCAGGGATATTACCCCTAGCTTGATGTGAGGGATATGGTTTGGCTTTTAAGGGAGTGTTAGGGTTGGTACGTTGGCAGATGGAGCAATCGTGAGAGATTTTTTATAGAAGAGCTTTGTCTGCTGACGTTAAAGGAAAGAAAGTTTGGAGGAAGAGAGTTAAACTTCGTGGATTTGAATGGAATAGATCATGGAGAAGATGGAAAAGAGAAGATTTATTATCTGGTGTTGGAGCAGCGTTGTCTGTGGTATCTGGTAGGAGAGGAAGGAATGAAGCATCTGGGGTGTCAGGATCTGCGGTGGCAGCCATTCGTGCTGCATCATCTGCCTTGCAATTGCCTTGGGTTATGGGAGAGTTGTCTTTTTGATGTGCTTTGCAATGGGAGACCCCTAACCATGCGGTTAGCTGAGAGGCTTCAAGGAGCTTGTCTATTAAGGTGGAATTAGTTATGGCATTGCCTTTTGTATTGAGTAA
>NW_007823260.1:0-834 GCF_000696425.1 Galeopterus variegatus
TCTTTTAAAAAAAAAAAAAAAAAAAAGACACCCCCAAAATATCCTCTCTAAGACACATTATAGTCAAACTGGTAAAGCTCAAAGACAAAGAGAATATTGAAAGAAGCAAGAGAAAAGCATCAAGTCACCTGTAAGCAAGCCCCTATCAGACAAACAGCAGACTTCTCAATAGAAATTCTACGGGCCAGAAGAAAATGGGATGATATTTTCAAAATACTAAAAAAACAACTGCCAGCCAATGATACTATACCCAGCAAGGCTGTCCTTCAGAAATGAGGAAAAAATAGTGTATTTTCCAGACAGACGAAAAGTGTGGGAATTCACCACCACATGACCAGACCTGCAAGAAATCCTTAAGGAAGTCCTGTATCTGGAATCCAAAAAATGATAATCACTACCACAAATACACAAGAAAGAACAAAACCCAGTGGCAGAATAAAAATGCAAATGAGAAAAAGAAACTAAATCTTACCACTACAAAAAACCATAATGCCAATGTAATAATGCCCTTGCTTTATTTCTAATTATAGTAATTATGGTCTTCTCTGTTTTTTTCTTGGTCTGTCTAGGTAAAGGTTTGCAAATTTTGTTGATCTTTTTAAAGAATCAACTTGTGGTTTTGTTGATTTTCTCTATTGTTTTTTAATCCCCTATTTCAAATATTTATGTTGTAATTTTTGTTATTTCCTACTTATATTTGCTTTTGGTTTAGTTTACTCTTCTTTTTCTATTTTCTTAAGGTAGAACTTTGCATTACTGATTCGAAATTTTTCTTATTTTTTTTTATTATTTTTATTTTGTCAATATACAATGTAGTTGATTATTGTGTCCCAT
>NW_007823261.1:0-834 GCF_000696425.1 Galeopterus variegatus
AGTGTTGATTTTCTTTTAAAAAGTAAATAAAGGTCATTATTTGACCCAACAATTCGCTCCAAGATTTCACTCAAGAGAACTGAAAATATGTGTTCACAAATGACCATAGCATTTTTCCATAATAGTCAAAAAGTGAACAAAACCCCAATGCCTATCACCTGATGAATGGGTGAACAAAATATAACATATCCATTCAATGGAATATTATTTGGTAATAAAAATAATGAAGTTCAGACACATGGTATAACATGAAGAATCCTTGAAAATATGCTGAGTACAAAAAGCCAGTTACAAAAAGCTGTATATCAAACAATGCTATTTATATGAAATATTCAGAACAGGCATGTCCATAGAGATAAAAAGTAGATTAGGGGTTTCCAAGGAGGAGGGGGGCATGGAAAATGACCTGTAATGAATGATTGGGTTTTCTTTTGGAGTGATGAAAATGTTCAAGAATTAGATAGCGGTGATGGTCATCCAAGTTTGTGAATATACTTAAATTCACTGAGTTGTACACTTTAAGTAGATTTATGCCATGTTAATTATATCTCAATAAATCTGTTATAATAAAAAATAAAGAAGAGAAAGTATATAATATGGTCATAGATTAGAAGATTAAATATTTTAAAGATGTTAATACTCCCAAATTAACCTATAGATTTGATGAAATTTCAATCAAGGGCATAAGTAAAAGTAAAAGAATGTTAAAAGATGTAGTACATAAGCAGCATTCTAGAGCTATCTAAAGTAGCTATACTTTATTATAAGAGACTAAATCAAATTTCATAATGATAAAAGAGTAAATTCATCAGGAAAGTATAACAATTATAAAAA
>NW_007823262.1:0-834 GCF_000696425.1 Galeopterus variegatus
AATAAACCTTATCTCTGCTTGTTCAAGCCACTTGAGATGGATACAGTACTACAAAAAAAAATTTTTATTTTAATTTATCATTATACAACATAGTTGATTTTCATGTCCCTTTACCAATTCCTCTTCCCCCTTCCCCCCCTTTCATAAACATCATATCTGTTCACTTAAGTTCAAGGAATTCAATACTACAAAATTTTTAAGATAAAGAAAGAGAAAAATAAAAGAAGGGGGAAAGGCAAACCTTTTTAAAAGTATCAACTTAATTTAAACTATCTTACTTAAGTAATAATTAGTTTCCAGAAATTCCACCAGTAAGGAGGCAGTTCTATAAGGCATATAGCTTTTTTAAAAAGTAATTATTTAAAGTTTAGAGCACAGGACAGCCAATCTGAACTACTCGGTCTTTAAAAAGCTTTAGTCAAATGTCAAGTGTAGATTAAAAATTCATTCACAAAGCTGAGTAAATGCTTTTTATAGAGTAGTAAATGTTTCTTAAATCTTAGAACTGAATCTAAGATTTAAATGTCATTATTTAATATAAGTATCAAACTTTAAAAGTTAGTATTTTAATTGCATCTCTTCACCACTACAGTTTCCTTTAAAGGCTATGGCTGCAAAAATCAGCAACATATTTATAAAAGGATTTAGTGTGACAAAATTCGTGGTTGAAAAATAATCACCTTGTGAATAGATAAATTGTGGCAAATCCATGCAATAAAACACAACCTGCCAATAAAAAAGGACGGAACGACTGACACACAAATACCGTGGATAAATTTCAAAACCATTATGCTGAGCTAAAGAAGCCAGACACAAAAGAATACATATAATTCC
>NW_007823263.1:0-834 GCF_000696425.1 Galeopterus variegatus
CAAAGGAATGGAAATCAAGTCGAAGGTATACCTGCTCCCCAATGTTCATTGCAGCACTCTTTACAACAGCCAAGAGTTGGAACCAGCCCATATGTCCATCATCGGATGAGCGGATACAGAAAATATGGTATATCTACACAATGGAATACTACTCTGCTATAAAAACGAATGAAAATACTGCCATTTGCAAAAACATGGATGGACCTTGAGAGAATAATATTAAGTGAAACAAGTCAGGCAGAGAAAAAGAAATACCACATGTTCTCACTTATTGGTGGGAGCTAAAAATAAATAAATAAATTCACTCACACACACACACACACACACAAAAAAAACCGGGGCAGTGGGGAAGAAGATACAACAACTACAATTTTTTTGAAGTTGTTACAACAAGCAAACGGAAAGGATATTCCTAGGAGGGAGGGTGGAGAGGGAGGATGGAGGGAGGTGTCGGTGATGGGCCATAATAGTCAACCACATTGTATATTGACAAAATAAAAATTTAAAGGAACAACAACAACAACAACAACAAAAATAAATAAAAATGCTGTTTCAATAAAAAAAAAGTAAAAAAAATAAAATTTTCTCAAAATCTGCTCAAGGGAAGAACAAACAGGAAGGGAAACGACAACTGTGAGGCCTACGGAGGTTGGGCCATGGCCTGAGTTTTCAAACAGCTGGTCAGAGCGAGGACTAAGGCTCAGAGTTAATACATTTGGCCTGAGGTAACCTGGCTCCTGGGCAGGGCTGGGCAGAGGTACAGGGTGGCCTGTGTTCATGCAGCCCTGCCATAGTCACCTTCTTCTCAGAACTTCCCTCTTCCTAGAAACTTCC
>NW_007823264.1:0-834 GCF_000696425.1 Galeopterus variegatus
AATTATAATTCTGAATTGGTGATGTTATTAGCATTTATGGAAAATGTAACACTTGAGGTGGATCT
The DNA here is from genome assembly GCF_000696425.1 of Galeopterus variegatus. Lineage (NCBI taxonomy): Eukaryota > Metazoa > Chordata > Mammalia > Dermoptera > Cynocephalidae > Galeopterus > Galeopterus variegatus. The sequence continues at coordinate 66 of NW_007823264.1, forward strand.
TCAGGGCTGAGTAGGATCAAAATAGGTCTATGAGATGGTGGTGGAGTTGTTCTAAAATGTTATTTTCCACAGGGTAACCAGTTCATCTTGGTTTGCTCAGTACTTTCTCATTTTACAACTTAAAGCCCCAAGTTGCTATGATCTAAATGTTTGTGTCCCTCCCAAATTTGTATGCTGAAATCCTTACCTCAAGGTGATGGTATTAGGACATGGGGCCTTTGGGAACTGATTAGGTCATGCGGATGGAGCCCTCATAAATAGGATTAGTGTCCTTACAAAAGAGGCCTCAGAGGCCTCAGAGAGACTCCCCACCCATTCTGCCATGGAAAAGGGCAAACCCAGATTATCTATCATCTAGAAAACAAAGCTCTAACTTTCCTACCATTCCTCCCAATTTCACAAACAAAGAAACACACACGGTTTCATAACCCCAGACAATAGGTGTCAGATTCAGGAAACTGAACTCAGCCTTCCCTGCCCCTACCACACATTTTTTTTTTTATGAGAAGGAGGGTTTAAGATTTCAAATTACTTTGTCCTTCCCGGTTACCTCCAGCAGTACTTCCCTTACCCGGTGTGCTGACCCCTTGAACCTTCTCAGGCCCAAAACCTTCCACTGATCAGATGTTAAATTCTGGCCTTTCTCTGGTAACTACCACCCATTCTCTCACCTTGCTGTACCTTATTCCTGCTGAGCCTCATTGATATTCTTATCAACACCTTTGTTCCCTCAGCCCCCTCTCGATTCTCCCAATCCATCAGACCAGGT
>NW_007823265.1:0-834 GCF_000696425.1 Galeopterus variegatus
TCCATAAAGGACATTTAAACTATATGGAAGATGTGTTTAAGAGCACAGGTGTTTGGGTCTGGTAGACCTCAGTCCGAACTCTGAACCTGCAGTTTCACAGCTTTATTTGCTTAGGCAAATTACCAAACCTCCCGGTTACAGTTAGCCTATTTATATAAGACAGTGCACCACTCTCCATTAGTCCTTAGAGCAACAGGACCTTGACAGAGGATCTTGGCACATTCTACCTGGTATGTATCAGGTCACTCTGTATATGTGAAGACCAGTGTGTGTGAATAGGTGTGTGTGTGTCAATGCATGTACAGATTAAAACTTGCACCAAAATCTGTATGGTCAGGATGACATTCTAAGCTAACCTTTGGTTGCCTTTCTCTAGTTGTGCCATCTTGGGTTCCCATATCCCTGGATAGAGCCCACCTGGTATGCTAAAATAAGCAACTAACCAGAAACTGAAAAATTGTAACCTCTGGCCCCACCTCTACCAGTAACTAGTTAGAGATAGCATTTCTAAACCTCCCTCTTCCCATCTCTGAACAAAGCTATTGTCTACCTACTGCAGAGTTGTTGCAAGGAACAAATAAAACCCTGGATGTAAAGGTGCCTTGAAAACTCTGGCATGCTTTACATACATGAGATGTCACATTGCTCCCTGTGTGCATAGGTAAGTAGTCCCCAGACTGACTGTCCCTGTCCCGGTTTGGAGACAGTTCAACTGCTCCCCCAAGTCTACCTCCCTCTCTCCAGATGCCCTGGGAGCAGCGGGTGGAGACAGAGGGTTAGCTCAGGGTCATTTTCTGTTTGTGTGTACCGTCTGCCCTGCAGCCCTGACAGCAC
>NW_007823266.1:0-834 GCF_000696425.1 Galeopterus variegatus
CAATTCAGAACACCTATAGGATTCTGGTCTCAGATCTGGAAGGGCACTGAAGTGCATTATTTCCTGATAGAGAAATAGTTAGCAGCTGTGTATTCTGCCCTGATGGCTACTGAAGCTATCACAGGAACTGCCAAGGTCCTAGTAAGAACGACATACCCCATATTGGATTGGTTGCACACATGGACAACCACCCCCAAAATGTGCATGGCTCAAACCCCCACTCTGTCCAAATGGGTAGTATATATAGAACAAAGAAGCACTGTCTCAATGATTCCACTATCTAATGAGTTACAAACTGTGTTAGGACCAGTAGAAGTAGTGGAGGAGACCTTGACACAATTCCTACCCTTGGACATAGAGGTCGCACCATTCTGTGAACAACAGGGACCCATTGTGGTGCAAGCCTGGTGTAGAGATGGCTCCAGCATGGGCCCCTCAGCATCATGGACGGCAGTTGCCATCCAGACCTTAACAGATACCATATGGTATGAAAATGGTATAGGGCAAAGCAGACAGTGGGCTGAGATAAGAGCAGTATGGATGGTGATAAAAAGTGAGCCTGAGTCATTAACTATCTGTACTGACAGTTGAGGAGTATATAAGACACCCTTTGGATGTCTACTTGGAAATACCAATGGTGGATGGTAGAGTTATGGGAATTAGGACATGAGAAGGAAATAACTCTTTTCCATATTACAGGACATTTTTCCTTAGCCTGTCCAGGAAGTGATGAAGCTGATGCCTTGGCTATACTCCCCAACTGTCCAGGTAAGATGGCTGGAGAGAGCCCCAGCTGCTGATGTGGCCCAGTGGTTGCATCAACAAATGCAGCGT
>NW_007823267.1:0-834 GCF_000696425.1 Galeopterus variegatus
AATCTTTGCTTATTAAATGGTATTCTTATAAAACAGTTTGCTGTATTTAGTTAGACAAGGTTTGCAAATCTCCTGATGTGTAGACACTCGGAAAATTATTATAATAATTTCTCCAGTTTCTGTGTAATATATAATGCTATTTCTGGTATGGAATATGACATAAATATGTTATATTGCTTTTAATACTGCTATGATTAACATTTTTTGGTCAGTCAATAAGTATGGTAGAAATAGAGAAAGGTGCCAAAAAGATAGACAAGGGAATAGATCAGTTAACTTAGAGGCCCAAAGGAAGGGTATCATTAAACAGATGAATCCATAGTAAAGAAAAGGCCATTATACAAAACAGGAGGTATCAGCCGATGACAGAACAGGGCCAAATCAGCCAAAAATTTCACTAGAAGAACCAGGGTGATATATTCTCCAGAGGCAGTATATTTTATTAAAAAAGAATTTGAGTTTCTAGGGATCTAGAAATGCCTGAGTTTGGATCCCGGCTTGGGCAAGTTTATTTTTAACACTCTATAATGCAATTTCATCCATTCTAAGAGGGATATTATAATAATATCTCCCTGAAACATGATTTGTATCTAATAAATCTAATAAATCAAGACACTTCCAGCCTTTCAGTAATCACTTAATTAAATCTTGTTTTTAATAGACGATCTTATAGTCAAGCACATAAGTAAAATACACCTGTTGCAACAAAGGTAAATTTGCCCTCTTAATGTAACATTTTTAAACCACCTTAACCACTGGGGGTCATCTAACTTCATAATTCTAAAAAGTAATTTTAAAATGTCACATATGCTTATTTCTTACAGAAAAGTAACC
>NW_007823268.1:0-834 GCF_000696425.1 Galeopterus variegatus
TCACTTATTGGTGGGAGCTAAAAATAAATAAATAAATTCACTCACACACACAAAAAAAAACTGGGGGGGGAGAAGATATAACAACTACAATTTTTTGAAGTTGTTACGACAAGAAAATGGAAAGTACATTGTTGGGTGGGAGGGAGGAGAGGGTGGAGGGAGGGAGGTTTCGGTAATGGGCCATAATAATCAACCTCATTGTATATTGACAAAATAAAAATTTAAAGGAAAAAAAAAGAGTATTTTAATCTCTAATTCAAAATACACAGATGATATAGACATAGATATACCCACAGATAAAAGTATCCATTTAGACAAAAAAGGAAAAAAAATAATAATAATAAATAAAAAATAAAAAAAATAAAAACTACCATGTTTCCTTTTGTAGAGGCCAAAGGAAAACTTCAGCTCTAAAATTTCATCAATAAAAATCACTGACAAATTTAGATCAATAAGAAAAAATGGCAAAACAAATTTTATTATTTAACATGCTGGGAGAAAATAAAGCATGGGGGAATCACAAGAGACTGATGTTCCAATGGTACAGAGCTGATAGGGGTGTAGGAGTCAATGATTCTAGGGGGATGCAGTGGGCCTGGAGAAACACAATGGGCTGGGACAAAGTCTGTTTGGCCCACAGAGCAGACAATGACTGGTAAATGATTTTCTTTAAAATACTGAATGGGACTGAAATAGAAGACAATGGTTTGTGACAAAAGTTAATCCAAGTGTATTAACAGACGCCAGTCTTATACCCTATGATATGAGTTAAGTTCATGAAAACTGAAGGAAAAGACCAGAGGTCTTCTTTGATCTTTGATGGGTCCAGACTTT
>NW_007823269.1:0-834 GCF_000696425.1 Galeopterus variegatus
TTGCAAGTTATATATCTGGTAAGTAGTATCCAGAATATATAAAGAACTCTTACAATTCAGCGATAAAAAATAAACAACCCAATTTAATAATGGGCAAAAGACCCGAGTAAACATTTTTCCAAAGAAGATGTACAAATGGCCAACAAGAACATGAAAAGATGCTCGATATTATTGGTTATTAGGGAAATACAAATCAAAACCACAAGATACCACGTCACATCCACTCCTAGATATACACTCAAGAGAATTAAAAACATATGGCCCCACAAAAACTTGGACACAAATGTTTATAACATTATCCATAATAGCCAAAAAGTGAAAACCCAAATATCTATCAATTTCTAAGGAGTAAACAAAATGTGGTATATCTGTACTATAGAACATCATTCAGCCATGAAAAAGAATGAAATACTACAACATGGATTAACTTTGAGAATATTACACTAAGTGAAAGAGGCCAGTCACAGAAGGCCATATATTGTGTGATTCCACTTATTTGAAATGTCCAGAATAGGCAAATCCCTACAGACAGAAGGTAGATTAGTAGCTGCCAAGGGAGCTTGAATTAAATGTTCTGGAATTATTTAGGATGATAGTGGCACAACTTCGTGCATGTACTAAAAACCACTGAATTGTACCCTTTAAAAGGATGAATTTTAAGGTATATAAATTATACTCTCAATTTAAAATTAGTGTATATCACTGTTAGTATCATAAAGGACAAAAATATCATCTGAATAGAATGATGCAGAAAAAGCATTTAATAAAATCAAATAGGGCCGAGCCTGTGGCGCACTCGGGAGAGTGCGGCGCTGGGAGCGCAGCAGCGCTCCC
>NW_007823270.1:0-834 GCF_000696425.1 Galeopterus variegatus
TGGGCCAGGGCACCAACCCGGGAGGCCTGATTCTCCAAGCACACACCAGGAGGCGAGTCACAACCTGATGAGTGGGGACTGAGGGTGGCACTACTCAGCGGCTGGATTTCCTGGTCAGACAACAGGTTCCAAAGGATACAGAACAGATATTCCTCGGCTCTGGGCACCAGGCAGGCCACTCCTGCCTGGTAAAACTTAAGCTGGGCCTGGCTCTGTGGGCTGCATGTTTTTCCAGTGGCTTCTTCCTCCACGGCCTGACCACAACCTAGATTCCGTTGGGTTGGCCATTTCCAAGTGTTTATGTTCATGTGGGCCAGACGGCAGACAGGGGCCAAGGCCAGGGGCCCAGGCCTCCCAGAAGTTCTGGAGAAGCAGCTCCAGGCCCTTAACCAGACATCCCTCTGCTTAGAAGCCCCCCAGTAAGGCCACTCGGCAGCTGAGTAATAAGGGACAGGCATGATCTTGCTAAAAGGCTCAGGGGGACTTGTGTGTCCCCTGAGGGGGGGGCTGCCACCCTGCTCAGAACCCCAGGTGCAACCCTTAGCCAAGTTGACTTATTTGAGCTGTGCCGTTCTGGCCTGCAAACTTTAGGGTCAGCTTGGGGCCAGGTCGGCAGCCATAATTACACATTAGAGGCCGAGATTATGGGTGAACAGCCCTGACTCCCTGTGGACTCTAGGACTTTCCTCACTCAGCCTCGGTTTCCCCAGGTAAAATGGAGATACTAATGAAACTTGCTTTAAAGGGTTGTTGACAGGATCCACCCCAACGCATGCCAGGTGCTTTACAAACATGAGATCTCTTTTATCCCTCATGGCTGAGTCTGGCTCTGCC
>NW_007823271.1:0-834 GCF_000696425.1 Galeopterus variegatus
ACTGCTGTTTTTAAATTTTTAATGATTTTAAAAGACCCAAATGAAGGTCCTTGGATCTGTGCTGGGAAAAATAATCAACACCTAAAATCTTAAAATTTAAAAAATCTGAATTAACCAAGCGTTTTAAGATTTACTGATACCAAGTCCTAAACTCAAACCCAAGATCCCAATTAAAGCCTCTAAGATTAGGCGCTCCTGTCTTACCGTTGTCCGCTTTCCTGTGTGATACATATGCAGCTTTCTGTTTATTGATAAAGGCATGTTAGGTGCAACGTTTTGTATCCCTGACCAAGGGGTGTGTCCTTGCTGATTCCAATGACCAAGGTGAGAACCAGAAGAGTATTTCTCACCTGCGAAAGGTACCAAATACATGTACGTGCTGGAACTCAGCCTTACTAAGATGTTCATGAGATCGCCTTTCCCCATGTGTGACCAAAGCTGAGATTCTGAGCATGTGGCCAGGAGGAAAAAATCAATCACACCGAACGTGATATCCTGAGAAACAAAGGCCAGCACCATCCCAGAGAGTTAATCCCCTCCATATTTTAGTAAGGATTGTTTTCCTCAAAATGTGCGGGAGGCTTGACGGGGGAGTTGGATGTATTCACTGTTCATACCTCTCATTCCCCTGGAGTGGGAAGAGAAGCTAAGCAAAGAGAAGCACAGCCAGCCTTTATCCACCCATGTCTTCTGCCCTTCATTCTCTCCCTGCAGGTGGACCTCGTGTTTCCCACCCTTTCCTCCTGTGTTGATCTACCGGCAGGAATTTTGCCTGCTATCTTCTTACTATACTCTTAGCCTCAAAAGTAAGGATGTACAGTCATTACTTAAAAA
>NW_007823272.1:0-834 GCF_000696425.1 Galeopterus variegatus
GGTTGTTGGCTTTTCCATAAGTCTTCATAACCAGACAATGATGATCCCTAACATACCTTCTGCTTGGGGCCAGAGCCTGGTGACTCTCCCAAGTGGTGAACAGCACAGCTCCCAGCTACCTCCTCCCTTCCATTGAGAGGGGGAGCAGGGCGGCCACCCTGAGGAATCTGAGCTTCTGAAATCAATAGTTCTCAGTTGCCCAGCATCTGCCTCGGCAGACGCCCTCACCCTGGCACAGGGACATCGGCTTCCTGCTGGGCCTAGCAGAAGCCAAGAGCTGGCACAGCCAATCTCCCCTTTGTTTATGGTGTGGGCCACTTGGGTGTGAGATGTTTCCTCTTCTCTCTCCTGCAGCACTCAATTGGATTTGGGTTAAACAGCAAATTCATGGACCATGCCTGGGCTGAGAAGGCAACTTGTCTCAAGACTGGAATGCAAACAAACAAACAAATAGGACTAAAGTCAACAAAGAAAAATAAAGCTCGTGTGTGTCTGTAAAAGGCAAAGCTGAGTTTAGGATAAGGAATTCCATCTCCCCCAACACCTGCATCCTTCCTTTTGGGAGATCTCCATTTTCTGGATAACTTTTCTTTGTCTTTTACTTCCACCAAAGCTGTATTTCTCTTCTTTAGTGAAATCATACCAGGGGCACGTTTGCTCTTTTCATGTCAGAGCACGCCAAGGTTTCTTCTCGTTTGTTTCAATTCCAGTGCATTCCCAAGGGCAGCATGAAGGAAGGACATTTTGGGAAAACGTCTTCAGGAGGAAGGAAAAAGAACTAAGGGCTGATGTAATGGTCTCCCATTCAAATTGCTAATTTCACATTCTTTCTCT
>NW_007823273.1:0-834 GCF_000696425.1 Galeopterus variegatus
CCTTTCTTCTGGCCTATTCCTCCCTTTTGGAATAGGAACGTGTACCCAATGCCTGTTCCACCATTGTATCTTGGCAGTAGAAAAATTGGTTTTGACTTTTACAGGTTCACAGCTGGAAGGACTTTTGCTTTTGGTCTCAGAGGAGACTTTGGACTTTGGACTTTTAAGTTGGTGCTGGAGCAAGCTAAGACTTTTGGGACTGTTGGGATGGAATGATTGTATTTTGCATCTGAGAAGAACATGAGTTTTGGGGGCCAGGGGCGGAATGATGGAGTTTGGATGTGTTGTCCCCAACAAAACTCATGTGGAAATTTGATCCCCAATGTGGCAGTGTTGGAAACTGATTGACTTACGGGGGTGGATCCCTCATGAATGGATTAATGCTCTCCCTGGGGGAGGGGGGATTAATGAGTGAGTTCTCGCTCTATTAGTTCCTGCGAGAGCTCGTTGCTTAAAAAGGCCCTGGCACCTTCTCTCTCTCTTTTGCTTCCTCTTGCCATGTGATCTGCTTGTACCTGCCGCTTTTCTGCCATGAGTAGAAGTAGCCTGAGGCCCAGGCCAGATGCAGCCGTCCCAGAATCGTAAGCCAAATAAACCTCTTTCCTTTATAAATTACCCAGTCTCAGGTAATTCTGTTATAGCAACACAAAATGGACTAAAACAGTCCAGCAAACTGGATGCTCTCCAAATCCAATCCTTTTGGGCTTTCATGGAGGCTTTATTATGTAGTCATGACTGATGACATCATTGGCCATTGGTCAGCCCCTCCCCTCCCCCTGGATGGTGAGGCAAGGCTGAAAGTCCCAACTTTCTAACATTCCTCAGTCTTTCTGC
>NW_007823274.1:0-834 GCF_000696425.1 Galeopterus variegatus
TTTTTTTGTAATGCATACTTTTTAGAGTGTGAGTATAATAGTTAATAAAATGGAAAGAAATGGACATTCCACAAGTGATAGAAATGATATTACTTCAGATGAGTCACATATGATTTTATCACAGATTGATTCCTGGCAGTCAGTCTGCTAAAAGTAACAAACAGATGCGTTGGTGTCTAGAGCTTACTCATCCTGCATAACTAAAACTTAACAATTCAGTATTGCATACTTAAAAATTTGTTAAGAGGGTAGATCTCATGGGATCTTAAGTGTACTTATCACAAAAACAGACAAACAAACAAAACAAAGGGGCAGGAGAAAATATTTGGAGGTGATGAATACAATTATTGCCTTGAGTGTGCTACTAGTTACACAGGTGAATGCCTATCTCCACATTCATCAAATTATGTATATTAAATATCTCCATAATTTTGTTATATCAATCATATCCCAATAAAGCTTTTCTTTTAAAAAAAGTCACCCATCCTGCTGAAATAATGTTGTTATTCAGAGTTTTAATGCTTTGGTATTTTTAAAATCAATTTGTAAATTTTGGAGCCCTCATAGCTATATAAATGCCTAAAAAAGTTAATAATTTCAGTATGTTGCAGGATATAAAATCAATGCCCCAAATCAGTTGTGTTAATATTCTCCATTAACAAACTAACCAAAAGAGAAGTCAAGAAAGTAAGCCAACTTATAATAGTCACTCAAAAAATAAAATGCCTAAAAATCAATTTGACCAAGGAGGTGAAAGATCTCTACAATGAAAACTATAGGGCCGGCCCGGTGGCGCACTGCTACAGTGCGCCGCTTGGGAGCGCGGCGGCGCTC
>NW_007823275.1:0-834 GCF_000696425.1 Galeopterus variegatus
GGTTGTTGTATTTTTTATTATCTTGTAGTTTTGTCCTTTAGTCCTCATACTAACGATATAAGTTAGTATAACGATATAAGTTAGATATGTTATTCACCACTCATACAACATTGGAGAATTCTGAGCTTGTGTACTTACTTTACTAGTGAGTTTTGTATCTACTAATGTTTGACACATTGGTGTCATCTTCTTTCAGGTTGAAGATCTCTCTTTAGCATTTCTTATAAAGGTAGTCTAACATTGATAAATTCCCTTAGTTTTGTTTGTCTGGAAAGACTTTATTTCTCCTTCATATTTAAAGGTTAGTTTTGCCGGATACAGAATTCTTGGATGACAGTCTTTTTCTTACTTTGAATATATCATCACTTTCTCTTCTGGTCTGAAGGGTTTATACTGAGTACCCTGCTGAAAAATGTCCTGAGGCTCCATTAAATGTTACATGTTTCTTCTCTCCTATTGCTTTCCGTATTTTTTCTTTGTCTTTGTCTTTAGTAATTTGATTATGATGTGTGTTGGGATATTCCTCTTTGGATTGAATTTGGTCATTAACCACTGAGTTTTTTGTACCTGAATCTTTCTTGTACCTGAATCTTTCTTGTACCCATCACCTTTCTCCATGCTTGGGAAATTTTCACCCATTATTGTTTTAATATGCTTTCTAGCTCTCTTCCTTTTTCATCTCCTTGGGCTGATGGGTTTATGCCAATTATGCAGAAATTATTTCACTTGAAGGAATTCCATATTTATTACAATTCTCTTTCATTTTTCTTATTTTTTTTTTCTTTTTGCTCCATTGATTGGATAATTTTGTATGATCTGTCTTCAAGTTCACTG
>NW_007823276.1:0-834 GCF_000696425.1 Galeopterus variegatus
TACTACTTTAAGCAAACATTATCTAGCATACAAGCTAAATGCCACTATGCTTTCTGCTCAACCTGTATAATCCTTCCTGTTTGATATCTAAATTGTTATATTTGCGTGTGTACACGTAGAGATATATACATGTGTGTAGAAAGGATTCTACCACCTGGACATTTAAAGGAATACATTATAAAGATGGAGATGATTTTAAAAGATATATTCAGGTTAAATTGAAAAGTCTACTTCAGTTACCATTGATTAGTGAGGGAGAAAAACTAGATTAAATAGCGACTATAATCAAATAATCATCTACAGCTTAAAACTGCAAACCCATAAAACATCACTGGGTTACGGCTCACAGACCCTTCAAACACATACAGACTGGGTCATCAACCCCTCTCGTGCCAGGCTGGGTCACCAGACCCCTCGCAAGTAGGTTCATGCTAGATAATTGGGAAAGATCCCGGGAGCCTGTTGGCAGACAACACTAGCTCAGTCCTCAGCTTCCTCAGCAGCAGCAGCAGCAGCAGTGGTGGCCTCCCAGAGGGTTCTGGGGGCCCTGGCAGCAAAAGCTGGCAACAACAGCCTCCAGCAGCAGTAGCAGCCTCCCCGTGGGCCCCCTGGGGACATCCCAGGGGCGGGGGGCACTGTGGATCAGAGCCATTTGTCCTTTATAACCCAGGATACCTGGGTGTACACGTGCAATTACATTAAACAATAACCAAGGAACACCTGGGCACGTGTGCATATTTACATCAGTTGCTCAGAAAGACTCTGAACTCCCAAGGGATGCTGACCGTTTATCTTCACTTTCCCTACAATCATTAATTCAGGTTGTGCTCTAAT
>NW_007823277.1:0-834 GCF_000696425.1 Galeopterus variegatus
AACATAAAACATCTGGGATCTTTCTGTCACTTTCCTGATCATGGCTGTCAGAAACCATCAGTAAAATCCTCAATTGTAATTGTGGGTTTCGGAAACTTAGAGTGTGGCAGAGTTGAATAGTGAATAAAGAGCAATGGGGACCTTATTGTACTAAGCATGAGTCATAAACCTGAGTAGAAATAGAACTCGATTGGAATTACCTTGCACTCAAAGATTTAGTGGTAAATAAAAAGATCCATGTCTGGAACTCTGGCTGCAAGAACCAGGTTTGCTCAGAAGCAGAGGGAGTATCCCAGTGATGGGTGGAAAAGCCTTCTGAATTTGTCATATGAACCTGCAACTATTGTCAGGGCTTTGAAAGAAAAACCTCAGAAACTCAGTGAGGAATAAAATCAGCCTAAAATCCAGTTTTTGATCATATAATCACAGGAGGAACTCTGGTAAAAGGTAAGAAAAGGAAGTAATGAAAGTAAGTAGCAGTTTTAACCATTCACATGGTAGAAAAGAAACCCACCTCAGAAGCAGGCCAAGTTTAACTTAAACTCAGCTAATAAAGAAGTAGGGATGTGCTGGAGAAAACAGTAAGGGACCATCAGACAACACAATCTCTTCTCCCATGGGACTCTTTAGGACAACTCCAGGTGACTCTCCTCTAGCCCAGAGATGGCCTAGGGGCCAGAGACCAGCTCTTCTCCAGTCACAGTGCGAAGGCTCCAGTAAGCTCCCTCCTGCTCTTTTTGATGATCAATCATCCCTGGCCTTGCTCTTTTTACATCAAAATTGCCAGCTCTTCCACCAGACTTTGGACTGATAGTATTGTAAAGTAGTCCTGTT
>NW_007823277.1:5943-6164 GCF_000696425.1 Galeopterus variegatus
AGGATTCTTAACCAGATGTCCTGATTCCAGGGACCAGGGTCTTCACCACCACAAGATACTGCTGTGTGAAAGGGCTTATTTAATGACAGCAAACACACCAAAAATATAGATTAGTTTACACCATAATTATGATGGGTGTACAGAAGATCTAGGGAGTCTTAAAAGAGGAAAGTGTGAGAGTGCAGTAAAACTCTAAAATGTTGGTGCCTAGCATCTGCACA
>NW_007823278.1:0-834 GCF_000696425.1 Galeopterus variegatus
TGCATTGAGAAAAATCATTGTTTCTACACAACTAAAAGTCAGGAAAATAATTTTTTTTTTTTCCTTTTTGTCCTTTTTTTCGTGTCTGGCAACGGATCGCAACCCTCAGTGTCGCGCCTGTACCGGACCAGGACCAGCAACGGGATCGCAACCCTCGGCGTCGTGCCCGCACCTCGCTCAGCCAGTGAGCGGGAACCGGTCTGTATGTGGGATCCGAACCCTCGGCAGGAGCACCGCCGCGCTCCCAAGCGGCGCACTGTAGCAGTGCGCCACCGGGCTGGCCCAGGAGGAAAATAATTTTTATCTCTCTGCTTAAATTGCTTTGGAGAAAGTCCCTGGAATTAAACAAGGTTACATATTCACATTTTTTACTTATGTGTTCCCGTGTAGAGCATAACAGAATATAAAAATGACAAAGAAAGTAAATTAAGTAAATTATTTGAGATAAAAGAGATTTTTTTAAAAGGAAAAAACTCCTTTGGAACCTAAATGAGTTTCTACATATTTACATTTTTAATCACATTTAGGTTATTTATTTATTTATTTATTTATTTATTATACATACATGTGGGGTACAACATTGATTTTCAATAATTGTGTACAGTGTGTGGTGGTTAGATCAGTATAGTTAGCTTATTCACCATCACAATATGCAATTATTCTTTATGTCCCCCTCCCTCTCACCTCGCCTCCCCTTTCCACTTCTGGTTTTCTAAAAGTTCAACATATTATTGTGATTGTTGTTTCTTTCTTTCTCTCTCTCTGTCTCTCTTTATTGTTCATTTATTTATTTATGGATTCAGCTTCCAGTTAAGAGTGAGAACATGTGGTATT
>NW_007823279.1:0-834 GCF_000696425.1 Galeopterus variegatus
TTATAAAGAAAACAAAATTTATTGCTCACAGTTTCAGAGGCTGGGACATCCAAAGTCTGGGCAACACATTTGGTGAAGGTTTTGGTGGTGGCAACAGTGACCCAAGGGTCTCACATAGCAGAAAATGGCAGAGCAGAGAGAGACCAACCTCTCATATGCTCTTATTTTTTTTTTTTTTTCCTTTTTGTCTTTTTTCGTGACCGGTAACGGGATCGCAACCCTCGGTGTCACGCCCGTACCGCGACCGGCAACGGGATCGCAACCCTCGGTGTCGCGCCCCCACTGCGCTCGACCAGTGAGCCGACTGGTCTCTATATGGGATCCGAACCCTCAGTGGGAGCGCCGCCGTGCTCTACCGAGTGCACCACCGGGCCGGCCCTCATATGCTCTTCTTTTAAAGCCCTCAGAACCATGCCTCAGACCACCATTTTTAATCCATGCATTAGGCATGGTCCTCAGAATCTAATCATAGCTTCAAGGATCCACCTTTCAATTACCCTAATAGGATTTCCTACCTTCTTAACAGTCACAGTGGGGATCAAGCTACTAATACGTAAAACTTGGGGGACACAATCCCTATCATCAGGTGATCAACACCCCTTCAAAATTTATTCCGATCAGGGAAGAAAAATTAATATGGCCTTGGGGTAAGACTCTAAATATACACCATATTCTATTCCATGCAAATTAGATTGTGTACTGCTTTCGGATGTCCTTCTTGAGAAAGGTGGAAAAAAATGCATTAATGAAGTCAATGGTCACGTACCATGCACTTGAGGCCAGGTTAATCTGTTCTAGCAAAGATACCATATCTGGTACCATAGCTGCAATAAG
>NW_007823280.1:0-834 GCF_000696425.1 Galeopterus variegatus
GGTCAACCATTGATCTGTTTACTGACTACATAGTTTTGTTTCTTCCAGAATGTCAGATAAATTGAATATTACTGAATATATCTTTTTTATACTTGTTTCTTTTACTTAGTAATATGCATTTAAGATTCATTTATGTCTTTGTATGATGTAATGCATCATGAATTAATTTTTATCTTTTTACCTTTTATTACCATGTGGATATAGCACAGTTTGGTTATTCATTCACTTATCGAAGGACATTTTAATTACTTTTATTTTGGGCAATTATGAATAAAACTGTGGTAAATATTGTCATGCAGTTTTTTTGGTGTTGACATAAGTTCAAATGAGTTGGTTAAACAGGAGTATGTTTGCTAGATTATATGTTTAACTTCATAATAAACAGTCAACCTGTAACAATTTACATTCCCACTAACAGCGAATGAGAGTTCCTATTGCTCCACATTCTCACTACCTTTTGGTAATGTCAGACTTTGGATGTTAGCTCTTGTAGTAGGTATGCAATGCTATCTCAATTTAAATTGCAATTCTCTAATGATAAAGGATGTTGAGACCATTTTGTACATTTATTTGTCATCTGTGTATCTTCTTAGGCAAGGTGTCTGATGAGAATATTGGACATGATTTTGGATGGGCTGTTTATTTACCCTTTGATCAGTTTTTCATGTTCTTTTATATATTTGGTATACAAGTCTTTATCAGACATGTGTTTTGCAAATCTTTTCTCCTTGTGGGTAAGTTGATTTATATTTTCTTAACAGTGTCTTTAGCAGAGCATAAGGATTAATCTTAACAATGTTCAACTTAACTTTTTTTTTTGCCTGTTTTTTTTTT
>NW_007823281.1:0-834 GCF_000696425.1 Galeopterus variegatus
TGACAGGCTCCTGGCTGAGTTGGATGTTTGTCCCCATCCTGCTGCCATGAAAACGCATGGCTTATGGACTTGGATGGTGGGGATCACACTCCGGCCCCCACCTCTGACTGCTTCCCCATAGCATCGTTTGGTGCAGGTCACAGGAAACCACCCAGTCAGGTGCTGAACATCCACAGACTTCAGTGAAGAGTTCTGCTCCCCATGGTTCTGAGAAATGGGGAGACAAGCACACGATGAGCACATCTGCCCTGGACAGGGAGCCTGTGAGTGGTGAGGGCAGACACAGACACACGCACACATATACACATGTGCGCACACACACACACATGTGCACATACATGCACGCATATACACACGTGCACACGCACGCACACATATGCACATACATGCCACACATATACACACGTGCACACACACATATACACATGTGCACATACATGCACACACATACACACCACACATATACATACGTGCACACACATGCACGCATATACACATGTGCACACACACACCACACATATATGTGTATGAACCCAGACGCATGCCCGGAATCATCTCCACCTGGTAGAGGAGCACTGGGGCAGGCCAGCCTCTCCTGAGCGGCTGGTGCTGTCATCTCACATGTGCTGGGCCTGGCAGAGTGTGTGTGTGTGTTCATGCACACACACGTGCACCCACATGCAGGTTGTTCTTCTAACAAGACTTTCTATGTTTTTCTCTCAGTGCTCGAAGGCCCTTTCCCTGGCCGGGTTTCCAGAGGGAAACTTGAACATAGCAGGGCCCAGAGGTTGGGCAGTGACCATGCAGCTGTGGAGCTTTGTGTGCCTGAGCTAC
>NW_007823282.1:0-834 GCF_000696425.1 Galeopterus variegatus
CCCAATACTGGAAGTTGATAATGGGGGATGTGTGGAAGACTTCTCCAGTCTGGCTATTGATATCACAGAGGGCTTTGTCCAAAATTAAGAGATGTTATTATACTGCAGAACCAACCAAATTAGCGTGATTGAAGTGCCTATTCCATGTCTTCCAGCCCCTGCAGGAACTCTAAGCATTCAGAAAGCTGCTTTTGCTGCCTGTACTTTATACCCAGAGACTTGCATTCTTGTAAAAGTAGCTTGAAAATACATGTATTTTCCACCTCATAGCACATAGAAGGGAGTAGTGAACAACGTATATTACTTGCATTAAATTAAATTAAGTTTAAATTACCTAATGACCACCTAATATGCAAGTGTTTAAAACATATGTATCCCAGCAACTGTAACAAATACATATTCATTTATTTGAACAAAATATTAAGTCCTTAATATGCCTTAAATCCTAGCACGACACTGTGCTAGGATTTAGGCATACAATGATAAGTTAGGCCACTTCCTAATTCTGAGGATTTTAAAATATAGTGAGGGAGGAAGAAAATATAACACTACACAAGTCCAGTACCTGACAGCAGAGAAACTCATATAGCATTTTGTGAACAGTAATGTAATTTGGGTATTTAAGGGCTGTATTTCATTATTATTATATTCCTGACAGCTAATGAATGATCAGCACAAACAAGTACACAATGAATGTTGTATGAAGAGGGATGTGATTATTTTTTTCTTCTTTCCATAATACTAATTGTAGTTCTCCTCTCTTCTCAAAAGACTCAAGAAAGGGAAGTAGGAAGAGAAGAAAATTAGGAAATTTAGCAGATGAAATTTATCAGA
>NW_007823283.1:0-834 GCF_000696425.1 Galeopterus variegatus
CATGATATTACTATCTCCTGTACTGTTTGCTAATATTTTATTTAAGATTTTTTTCATCCTGGTTATGAAATAAAGTGCCTGTAATTTTCTCTTCTTACAATGTCCTTGTTCAGTTTGGTATCAGGGTTATGCCGACCTCAGAAGACGAATAAGGGAGAGCTCTTTCTTTCTATTCTCTGGAAGTGTTTGTATAGGGTGGGTGTTATTGATTCTTTCAATGTTTAATGAAACTCAGAAGAGAAGTAATTAAGCCTGGAGTGTGTGTGTGTGTGTGTGTGTGTGTGTGTGTGTGTGTGTGTGTGTGTGTGTGTAAAGCTTTAAATATCCTTAATAGTTATAGCACTAGTCCTTTCTTTTTCTTCTGTGCTCTTTTTGGTAATTTGCATTATTTAAGGAATTTATTTCAGTTGTATTTTCAAATGTCCTGTCATAATTTTTTTCATAATAGCCTCTTATTATCTTTTTCATGTCTGTAGAATTTGTAGTGATATTATCACCTTTTACATTACAGACACGGTTGTTTTTGCCCTTGCTTGCTCTTATATGTTCTCTCATATTCTTTAGGGGTTGGTTTTCTTTTCTGTTGTACATTTCTTATTACATTAGTTTCTATACTTTATTTCATTTTTTCTTTCTGGTTAATTTGTAGGGTTTTTTCCTGATTTCTTGAAATGGATGTTTTACTCATTGATGTTTTTATAGCTTTTCTTCTTTTCCAACATGTGCTTTTTAAAAGCCATACATTTTCCTCTAAAGACAGGTTTAACTGAATCACCCTTTTCTTGCCTTCTTTTGTGTGTTCTAAATTTTTTAATTTTTCCACTTTTTACTCCA
>NW_007823284.1:0-834 GCF_000696425.1 Galeopterus variegatus
TAGAGGTAGTACAACTTTATGGGTGAGGGGAGAGGTGGCAGCTTACCATGATGAGTGACATCAACACCCAAAGATATCTCAAATGGACAAGAACAAGAGGCTAAACCCAATATACTGAAATCTAACTGAGCAATTTTTTTTTAGTATCTGAATTTAAGACTTTATAACTTCATAGGTAGAGGGCAGAAGTGGAGAAAAAGGAAGCTGAACAGGAATATGAGACCTTGGGGAGTTTGCTGACAGCACATTTATACTATGACCCAAGAGTGACCTGTCTGCAGACAAGACCTGACGATAGGCTGCATGAGCAGAACCCAGTCTGTAAGAAGGAAAGTACGGGTCCTCCTCCACTTCGAGTAGAGTAGGATTTAATTCTGGGCCTTTTACTTTCTTAGAGATGTTGATTAATTACAGCATATCTAAGAGCAACCAGAATAATAAGAAAACATAAAACTGTGTTATAGTACAAAAAGCTAAAGAATGCAAAGGTGTTTATCCTGGAATAGAAATTATTTAGGGGGACAAAAGGCTGTCTGCACATATCTGAAGGGACTATTGTCAGAAGAAGGGTCAGACAAGTATTCCTCACCCCAGAGGAATGGGCAGCCTTGGGAAGTAGTGAGCACCAGGTGACTCAACGTTCAGAGTAGAGGCCAAACACAGGAGACAGCACTGTGCAGGAGAGGACGCTGCGGGCGAGGTTACCCCATTACTACCAAGGTCTCTTCAAATCCTGAGTCTACAATTGGTCCAATGGTCAAGCTCAGAGAACACTTCTCCAGTCATGGGTTGCTAGTGTAGGAGACCAAAAAATGGCACCCCAAATACTCCTCC
>NW_007823285.1:0-834 GCF_000696425.1 Galeopterus variegatus
TTTTTTTTTTATAAAAGATGACCAGTAAGGGGATCTTAACCCTTGACTTGGTGTTGTCTGCACCACACTCTTCCAAGTGAATCACGGGCCAGCTCTTTCTGCTTTTTTGATATAGGCATTTATTACTATAAACTTTCCCCTTAGAACTGCTTTTGCTGTATCCCAAAGATTTTGGTATGATGTGTGTGTTAGTCCATTTCTGTTGCTTATAACATAAATACCTCAAATGGGGTAATTTGTAAAGATACAATGTTTACTGCTTACAGTTTCAGAAACTGGGAAGTTCAAAGTCCAGGGAACACATCTGGTAAGGGTCTTCTCTGGTGGTGACTTCAGTGATGCAGGGTGTCACATTCTGAGAAGGCAGAAGCAAGAAAGAGAGAGCTTTTCACACGCTCTCCTTTTAAAGCCAACAGAACCACACGCACAGTCACCATTAAACCACCAATGAATTAATCCACTTACCTGGGCATGATCTTCACAATCTTATCACCTCTTCAAGGCAGCAACCTTTCAATTATCATAATAGGATTTCTCATGTTCAACAGTTATAGTGGGGATTAAGCTTCAGAGAGTTGGTGGGGGTGGAGGTGGGGGCGGTATTCAATCCACTGCAATGTGTTTTTATTCTCATTTGTCTCAAGGTATTTTTTAATTTCCTTTTTACTTTCTTCAACACATTGGTTGTTTAGGAGCTTGTTATTTAATTTCCATATATTTGTAAAGTTTCCAAAGTTGTTGATTTCTAGTTTTATACCATTGTGATTAGAAAAGATTCTTTTTTTTTTTTTTGTCTTTTGTCTTTTTCCGTGTCCGGCAACGGATCGCAACCCT
>NW_007823286.1:0-834 GCF_000696425.1 Galeopterus variegatus
GTGATGATAGATGCCGGAATATAGCAAATAAGGGCTGGAAAGGAAGAAGCAAATAATTATTTTTTTTTTGCAGATGACATAAATGTCTATATGAAAAATTCAAGACATTCTACAGGTAATCTGTTGAAATTAATAAGAACATTCAGCAGTTGTTAGATATGGATCAATACACAGACATTAATAGCATTTTTTAATAGCAGTACCAACATGACTGATGATGTAATGTTAAAAAAGATAACATTCACAATATTATTCCAGACTCTAAGGTTATCAGGAATATGAGAAGTCTTCAAAAAGCTCATGGAAAATGCATATTATGACAAAACTATCCATGGATTGCAGAATTTTTTGCATCAAAATGAACTCATACTAACTTGTTGTAACATGTCTGGACAGAATCTGATCTGAAACATTGAGAAGGATAAGATCAGTTTGAAAAGAGCCCCTATCAAAGCAACATGAATCCTGCTAAAAGTCTAAAAAAACTTTTATTTATTTATTATTTTATTATATTATTCCACTGAAGCATAATTGATTGTACATATCTGTGGGGTACAGCATTGCTTTGAATATCAATACCTGCTGCAATATGTGATGCTGAAATCAGGATAATTATTATACTCAGCATAACTCAATGTAATCATTTTTTGTGGCCCTTTGTCAATTTCTCACTAGCCACCCCCCGCCCCTTTCCCACCTCTGGTGGCCTCAGTTCTATTTTCTCCTTTTGAAAGTTCAACAAATTATTGTGATAGTTGTATCTTTCTTTCCTTCTTTTTTATTTATTTGTTTATTTTTTTAGCTCCCACTTATGAGTGAGGACATGTGGTATTT
>NW_007823287.1:0-834 GCF_000696425.1 Galeopterus variegatus
AAACTTGAATTGGGTATCTTAGCATCTTGATATTTGAACTTAGAACAAAAGTTTGATGAATCATCTTTACTATTATTTGCATCACAATATGCAAGTACACTGTGTACCTCTCTCTGATGGCTTTCATTCCTTGTTGTTTTCTGACCAGTTTTGAGAATTAAATCAACAACTCTCTTAAATCAAGGGCTTGTGGGTTTATTTTCAGTCTCCAGACAGATCAACCTCCATTCAGCTTGAAACCACCAAAATCTCTCTTATTTTATTAATTTCAATGTGCATTATGAAAACATATTAGCAAAATACAAAGAGGGAATTAATACCTCAGTTTCTGTCCCATATTAAATATCAAATGAAAGCAGTGGATAGAAATGTAAATTTCTAATAGCTAAGTGTTTCAATGTGTGCTACACAGGGAACAGGAATATTTTATTAACAGGATGGTTGGCATGTTTATTTCTATATTCCAGAATGGTATTAGATTTGTGCTGGTGTATCTGTTTTATTTCCCCAGATCTGTGTAATATAATAAAATGTAATTATGGACCTGATTTTGCCATTACCAACTGGATCATAATTGATAAATTATTTAAATTTTAATTACTTAAATTTTCTGAACCTTGACTGACAGATTTTTTAAAATCTTAATCACCCTTACCTGGTAGATTTTCTGTGAGGATTAGAGAAAATTTTGTGACGCTCTTAGCACCATATACAAGCCATAGTAAATAGAATCCAAATGGTAATTACAAAGATTGGAACAAGCCATTTTATCTTTTGCAGTTTCCCTGATTCCAGTGATTGAACCTCTCCAAATCTAAGTTATTTTTCAACCCC
>NW_007823288.1:0-834 GCF_000696425.1 Galeopterus variegatus
AAAAAAAAGAAAGAAGGAAAGAAAACCAAATCCATCTCTGTGTGTGTGTGTATGTATGTGTGTGTATATATATATATATATATATACACACACACACACACACATTTTTTTTTTTAATAGAAGAAGCAGAGTATGCACCAAAGGTTTTATCTGAGTTGAACTAACCTGGGTTTCTTTTCGGACACCAAATAAAACCATCTCTTTTTCTTCAGCTCAGTGTCAAAATAGCCAGTCTGTTCTCAAGTCCTACTGTTTTAGAGTTTGTGATAGCAGAACTATTTGGTGAATTTTAGCTGTATAAGTAAAGCGAAAGCCCCGTAAAAATAGCAAATCATTTTCCCAAGGACTTCATGCATCAGATATGTTTGAGAAATTACCCTTGTGCCAGGGCTGGAGACAAGTGTAGTTTAACTGCATAAGTTATTTGATTATAATGACAATTTAAAAAATGTTTTCAAGGTTCATGAAGAAATACATAATGTTTAGTAGTATACATTTGCCAAATGAAACTTTAAAACTGTGTAAATCCTTCTGATAACCTTCTTGGTGGTAATGTGAACTGAATCAGGCTTTTTAAAGAGTATTTTGGTAACGTAACAAACTGTTAATAGTTTGAATTTGACCTGGTAATGTCTTTTGGAAAATAGCCTAAGGATATAATCTAAGAGAAGGAAAAAAATGCACACAAAGTGTGTCACTTATTTATTTACTTAAAAAATTTTTTTCTTATCTTTCTTTTTTTTAAAAGATGACCAGTAAGGGGATCCCAACCCTTGACTTGGTGTTATCAGCACCACGCTCTCCCAAGTGAGCCATGGGCTGGCCCTAAAGTGT
>NW_007823289.1:0-834 GCF_000696425.1 Galeopterus variegatus
GAAATACAGCATCGAGAAAAGAGTCAAAATCTCAGTCCTCATCAACTGCGTCACCACATCCAAGGTTGCAATGATTAATTGTTTAATGTAAATATAAACAATTAATTTCGCTCTCAAAGTATCCCATAACATGCAGCAAATTAGGTGCTCATCCTCTCATGGAGCATCCATACTATAAGAAGAGACAGGCTTTCAACAAATTGGGCTGGCTGGTTAGCTCAGTTAGAGGGCAGCCTTGTAACACCCAGGTCATGGGTTCAGATCCCGTGTACTGGCTAGCCACCAAAATAAATAAATAAATAAAGCCTGTCTAAATTCGTAAAATATATCCAGTGGGGACATGTGCTCTGAAGAAATCTGAGGGAAAGAGTTCCAGACATAGTGAACAGTTAATGCAAAGTCTCTGAGCAGAAGCGTGTGTTTGAGGAACAGCAAGGAGGCCTGTGCAGCAGGAGCAGAGAAGGGGAGAATAACTCTATTAACTAGCTCCTATTAACTATTTAAAAAATCAGCTCTTCCACATACACTAACCCTGCCCTTTGAGTTGTTGGTGCTTTTTCTCTATATCCTCATAGTCCTTAGGAAATACATATTTTATGATAGTTTGCCAAGTTGTTTATTTTTATCTTTAATTGTGGTAAAATTTATAACATAATATATACCATCTTAATCGTTTTTAAGTGTACTGTTTGGTATTGTTAAGTATATTCACATTGTTGTGTAACCAATCTCTAGAACTTTCTCATCTTGCAAACCTGAAACTCTATACCCATTAAATAATTCTCCCATTTTCCCCTCCTTCTTGGTCCTGGGAACCACTGTTCTACTTTCTGT
>NW_007823290.1:0-834 GCF_000696425.1 Galeopterus variegatus
CAAACCAAAGTAGGATGCTCATTCCAAGTAAAAGCACCTGTGTGATTGTTTGAGCTGTGAACTGAACTAAACACGTTTTCCACAGAACATTTCTTTTATTTAAAGAATACTGAAAGATAAAATACATTTATTCAGAATTGTATGGTTGCAGATATTTTTCTGAAAACAAAGGATGTGAGTTTATCACCTCAGGGAAAACTGAAAGTATTTATTACAAATAATAAAATTCAGGCATTCAAACAAAATTGGAAATTGGGTGATTTTTGTCCTTCAATATGAACTTGACAGCTACTCAATATTGGAAAAATTTCCTGTAAGACCAGTGGTGATATTAACAAATCTGATTTGCTAATATTACATAAAGAAATGGTTCAGCATTTGGAAAGTGACGTAATACAGTGAACTGATATTTTCCAAATGATGAATGTGTGATGTTACAAAATCATACATGAGTAGCAGATTCATTGAAAGCAGAAGACAGACCAAAGGATTTAAGTGTATCTGAGTACAAAAACATAGTTTATGTTGTTTTCAATTTCCATGTTCCAACAAACCTTAAGGAAACTAGCACTTGTTAAGTTTGGGTTTAGTATCAAAGAAAAATACCCAGAATTATTTGTAAAGGCCACTACAGTACCCCTCCCTTTTCCAACAACACATATGATTTATACTCAACCAAACAACAGATTGCAAGAGATTGAATGCAGAAACAGATATGAGAATCCAGCTGTCTTCAGACATTTAAAAGAATTGCATAATGTAAAACAATGCTGCCCTTCTCACCAAATATTTTGGGAAAATATAGGTTTCTTTCCTACTATTTATATTTACGTG
>NW_007823291.1:0-834 GCF_000696425.1 Galeopterus variegatus
GTTTTATTATTCCCTGTTGTGTTTATGTGCTTATGTTCTTTTAGAAAGTCTTATATATCTTGGGGCCGGCCCGGTGGCGCACTGGATAGTGCGCCGCTTGGGAGTGCAGCGGCGCTCCCGCCCGAGGGTTCGGATCCCACATACAGACCGGTTCCCGCTCACTGGCTGAGCGAGGCGCGGGAGCAACACTGAGGGTTGCGATCCGTTGCCGGACACGGAAAAAGACAAAAAGACAAAAAAAAAAAAAAGAAAGTCTTATATATCTTAAGAATATGCAATAATATAACATAAAATATTGAAAAAATTAATAAAGAATTTAAAAGAGTTCAAATAAATTGCTGTATGAGGAGGCAGAAATATAAAAATATTTTTATATTTTCTCGCACATATTACATATTTAATTAATCCTACTATTAAACATTTCTAATTGCCACTGCTCACTAGGCTTATTGTTGTTTTGTTTAAATAGCATTTAATGGGCTGGCCGGTTAGCTCACTTGGGAGAGCACAGTTCTGCTAACACCAAGGTGACAGGTTTGGTACCGGCCAGCCACCAAAATAATAATAACAATAATAATGCTAATAATAATAATACAGAATATGTAATTTTAAATAAACATCTATTTTTCATCTTTTTATGTTAAAGTAATAACACATTTGAGTATACTTATTTATTGCATATTATTATGCTTTTGTTTTTGTTTTTTAACCTAGTCTAGCTGTGTCCCAGGTTGGCTCTCTAAAAAGCCAGTCACTCTAGTAGCCAAGGCTCTTTACATGCCAGTTCAGGGCTCCCAAAGTGCGTGTCTCAAGAAGAGAAATCCAGGTGGAAGC
>NW_007823292.1:0-834 GCF_000696425.1 Galeopterus variegatus
GAGCTGGGGACCGACCCCTCCTTCTGCAACCAGCCAAGGAGCATGCCAAAAACACCAATTCTATGTAGGTGGCCCACGACAGCCACCACAATAGCCACAGCTGCCACGAAAGCAGCTAGATGCACCATGCAGATGGTCCACCAGCCACTGGAGTGCATTGACACAAGGAGAGTCACCAGTAGAGTTCAAAGAAAAGAAGAGGATGTCTCTCTCCACAAAGCCCATTCCAGAGTGACAGAAGGAACATCTACTCTATGATAATAGTGGGGGACCTGAACACACCTCTCACAGCACTGGACAGACCATCTAGGCAACAAATCAACAGAGAAACCATTACTGTTTTAGAAGGAGAGAAGAAATCAATGTTTATCAGAAGTGGGAGTGGGGAGGGGGAGGGGGGAGAGACTGGACAAGGGGTATAAAGAATAAGTATGGTTTGTAATAATATATGTGCTAATAACAATGATTTGATCAAAATACATCAATGTTGAACCCCCAAATTACGATTCAATAAAAAAAAATTTTTTTTTAAACTTAAAAAAAAAACTCTGTCAGCCAGTATCTCTGTGAGAGCCGAGATATAGGTAGTTGGGAGCTGGCTGCATTCTAACACCCTTGGGTGTCAGCCAGGGTAGAAACGGGCTTGAGTCTCCTCTAATTTTTAGAGACTTCCAGTGGGTGCAGATGAAAACGAATTCTGAACTTCTTTGAGTAGATTTTCATGAAGTGCATCTGGTAAATTACCAATAAAACTTAACTGAGTTCATATCGTATTTGGAGATCCCTAAAGCCGCTATCATAAAACTCTACTGATGAAAGACTTTCTTATTGATT
>NW_007823293.1:0-834 GCF_000696425.1 Galeopterus variegatus
ACCGGTCTGTATGTGGGATCCGAACCCTCGGCGGGAGTGCCACCATGCTCCCAAGCGGCGCTCTATAGCAGTGCGCCACCGGGCCGGCCCCTCCAGTTACCTTCTGATGGCCATATGGGTTGCTTTCCTTTTCTGGCTATTCCAAATAAAGTTGTTATAAGTAGTTGTGTACAAGGTTTTGTGTGAAAACATGCCTTTATTTTTCTTGGGTGGATACCAAGTAGTGGAATGGCTGGATCGTATGGTAGACATTATTTTCACTTTTAAGAAACTACCAGTTTTCTAAAATGAAACCACCAGTTTTCTAAAATGGATGTACCTTTCTACATTATCACGAGCAGTGGGAGAGCAGCAGTTGCTCCAAATCCTTGCTAACACTTACTATTTCAAAATTTTAGCCATTGTAGTGGGCAAATAGTGTTATCTCATTATGGTTTAAATTTGCATTTTCTTAATAACTAATGACATTGAGCACTTTTCATGTGCTTATTTGTATATTTTTTTTGGTGAAGTGTCGTTCAAATCTTTTGCCCATTTTTAATTGGGTGGTTTGCTTTCTTATTGAGTTGTGAGAATTCTTTATATAAAGTCCTTTGTTGAATATATGTTTTGCAAATATATTTTCCCAGCTTGTGGTTTGACTTCTAATTTTCATAACAGTGTCTTTTGAAGATAAAAGCTTCCTCGAGAAAAAAAAAATAGATAAATGGAATAGTCCCATAGGTATTAAAGAAATTGAATTTGTAGCTAAAAACCTTCCCACAAGAAAGCCTTCCCAATCAATCCAGCCCCAGATAAGACTTTATTGCTAAACATTTAGGGAATAAATAAATA
>NW_007823294.1:0-834 GCF_000696425.1 Galeopterus variegatus
GTAAGGGACACAAAGAGTAGCTATGATTTGTAATGATGAACATGTGAATAATACTGATTTGGTCACCACATCCTGTACACAACTCTGATAGTACTGATAGTCAACTCTGTATCCCATAAATATGTATAATCAAAAAAAAGTTTTTGGTCTACTGAAATAAAATTACCAAAATAAAACCTCGATGCAAATACCTACTATTCTAATTCTTTTAAATCATGAAAAGGATTTCAAATTGTAGCTGTAAAAAGCTTTTGTGTGTGTGTGTGTGTGTGTGTGTGTGTGTATGGTGAGTGTGTGTGTCTGTGTGTGTGTGTATTATTACTGTTGAGTGGTTCTTTTATCCTAAATGTGTTCAGTAATAAAGAATAAGAGCCTTATAGCAGATGCTAATCTAACATGGAAATATATTCAATTCCTCTGCCCATTTGATTAAAATTTATTCCAATATAATCTTCTTCATATCCCTATTTCAAAGTTCCACATAAAATTTAAGAATAAATTAAATTTGTGATTAGTTTTTCAAACAACTACGATTCAGGTTAGCGGTTTGTTTTAAGTTATGTTCATGTCTTCTAAAAACTGGCCATACTTGTTGAGAAATTAATAGGTTATGGAGATAATAAACTTCAACTTTTATTTTGGCTTTATTCTCATTTGTAAATCTTTTATGTGACTATCCCCATATCTTTATATTCCATGTGCTTAATAGTGTACTTTATAGTGAGCGTACATTTAATATTTATGTTTGCTGTTGTAAAAATATCTGTGAAGCTGAAAATGATTCCTAATCCTTAATGGGCTTATTTTCACACATTTTCTGAGTCTCTAAACTGA
>NW_007823295.1:0-834 GCF_000696425.1 Galeopterus variegatus
TATATGACAAACCCACAGCCAATAATATCCTGAAATTTTTTCAGCTATTCCCTTAAGTACAGGAACAAGACAAGGATGCCCACTCTCGTGACTCCTGTATAACATAATATTGGAAGTATTAGCCAGAACAATAAGACAGTAGAAAAAAATATAGGGCATATAGTAGGAAAAGAAAAAGTCAAATTGTCCCTATCTTTAGATGAGATCATCCTATATAGAGAAAAACCTAAAAACTCTACCAAAAAATTCACAGATTTGATAAGCGATTTCAGTAAAGTTGCAGGATACAAAGTCAATATGCAAAAATCAGTAGCATTTTTATATTCCAGCAAGGAACTAGAATAAAAATAAATTTAAAAAAGCAAGCCCATTTATAATAGTAATAAAAAAAACCCCTAGGAATAAGTTTAACCAAGGAAGTGAAAGATCACTACAATGAGAACTACAAATCACTCTTGAAAGAAATTAAAGAGGCACAAAAAGATAAGACATCCCACAATCTTTTCTTAGAAGACTTAACAGTGTGAAAATGTCCATAGTACCCAAAGCAACCTACAGACTCACCACAATCCCCATCATAATACCAATGGCATTCTTTGCAGAAATAGAAAAAACTATCCTAATATTCATATGCAAGAACAAAAGACACCAAATAGCCAAAGCAATCCTGAGAAAAAAAAGAAAGAAAGAAAGAAAGAAAGAAAGAAAGAAAGAAAACTACAGGCATAACACTATCTGATTTTAAATTATAGTACAAAGCTATATTAACCAAAACAACATGGTACTTAGCATGAAAACAGATACTCAGATTAATGGAACAGAAAAGAGAACCCA
>NW_007823296.1:0-834 GCF_000696425.1 Galeopterus variegatus
AGCAGGAGCGCCACCGCGCTCCCAAGTGGCGCACTGTAGCAGTGCGCCACTGGGCCGGCCCATCCCCAGATAGCTTTCTGTTACTGATTTCTAATTTAATTCCACTGTGGTCAGAGCACATACTCTGTATGACTTAAATCCTTTTATGTTTAATGAGACTTTTTGAGTCTTCTGTATCTTTGCTGATATTCTATGTACTGGCTGTATCTATTATTGAGAGAGGGGTATTGAAATCTCCAAGTTAATGACAAATTTCTCTATTTCTCCTTGTAGCTCTGTCAGTTTTTGCTTCATGAATTTGGAAGCTCTGTTATCAGAGGTATAAATATTTAGAATTGTTATGTCTGCTTGATGATTATGAAATAACATTCTTTCTCCCAGGTAATATTCTCTGGTCTGAAATCTACTTTGTCTGATACTTATATAACCTTTCCAACTTTCCTTTGCTTGGTATTAACATGGTAATTTTTTACATGCTTTTCTTTTTAAAAAAGTGAGTTTCTTATAGACAGCATATCATTGAATCTTGCTTTTTAAATCCAGTCTAACAATCTTCGTCTTTATTTGGGATATTTAGTCCAAGAGTTGGCAATCTCTTTCTGTAAAGGACCAGAGAGTAAACATTTTAGGCTTTGCAGGCCATAAGGTCTCTAAGACAAGTAAGCAAAGCTGCACAAAAGCAGTCACAGATAATATGTTATGAAATGGGCCTGACTCTGTTTCAATAAAAACACTTAAATTACAAAAACAGGCAGTCAGCCTGACTGTATGTAGTTTGCTAACTCCTGGTTTAAACCATTTACTTTTTTTTTTTTTTTTTTTTTTTTTTTTTTT
>NW_007823297.1:0-834 GCF_000696425.1 Galeopterus variegatus
GTGTGTGTGTGTGTGTGTGTGTGTGTGTGTGAGAGAGAGAGAGAGAGAGAGAGAGAGAAAGGTTAGGGTAGGGTAGTGTAATATTTGGCCTCAGAAATCCTCCCATACACAATATGTTCTCTTCCTTGCAGAAGTCCAGGGCTCGTTTGTTTTTAGAGTACAGCCAGTTGCAAAACAAATTCCAGAAGCAACAGTTGTGGCCTCAGCAAACCTGGCAGCTTGTGATGCACGAATCGAAAATTATATACTTGGTTTTCTGACTGCCAACTCCTGTCCAAGGATGATCTTAAATACGGGTCTGAGCACACAGTTTACCCGACTCCTGACTCATAGGCTGTGTTTATTGAGCAGCTGAAATTGCTGGTGAACCTGCAGAAATAGCCCAGTTTGGCCTGCAAATCGTTGTGTTCAGGCCAGAAGGTGCAGGCCAGGCCCTTGCCTCTGCCCTTACTGTGCAGGACAGATAGGTCAGGTGCTCCTAGGAGCCAGGCAGTTGGCGATGGGGTGTGTGAGTGTTTGTACACAGGCACCCATGTGGAGGGCGACAGAAACAGACGTCTCCCAGGAGCAGAGAAGGAGGCGGCTATGTTTTCTGACTCTCTGCTGCTTGTACCTGAAACCCAGGGCTGGAAAGGAAGTAATAATAACCCTGATGATGATCATAATGATAAAAATAATAACATTTGTTGAGCACTCATATTGAGCCAGGCATGATGCTAAACTCTTTTAAGTGCAAAATCACATTTTTCACTTCACAACAACCCTATTAGACAACTGTTACTATTACCTCCACTTAATAGAAGAGGAATCTGGGCTCAGAGAGGTTAAGCAACC
>NW_007823298.1:0-834 GCF_000696425.1 Galeopterus variegatus
ATGAGAAGCCGCATGCCTTGCAAGCATGCAATCAATTTGATTGCCCTCCTGGCTGGCATATCGAAGAATGGCAGCAGGTATGACAGACTGGTGACTCTGTGGCCACCATGCCTGCCTTGCGCTGACGTGAACTGGGCCATGCCCACTGGCTCACCTCCTCCTATCTTCTTAGTGTTCCAGGACTTGTGGTGGGGGGACTCAGAAGCGCAGAGTCACATGTCAGCAGCTGTTAACAGATGGCAGCTTTTTGAATCTCTCTGACGAATTGTGCCAAGGACCCAAGGCATCGTCTCATAAGTCCTGTGCCAGAACAGACTGTCCTCCTCATCTAGCTGTAGGAGACTGGTCGAAGGTAAGGGCCATTCTCAACTTTATGGTCCCTTCTTTTCTGCCCCTGGTCCAGGCCTGCACACAATGATTCATTTTCAGTTTTTACTCAATATTATTTAAACTGTTCTCATCGTCTTTCTCCCAAACCAATCCCTTCTTTTAGTACGACCAGAATCATAGCATCCCAGGATAAACTCAAAGTCAGTTGGGTTCCTCTCTTGCTTGTGTTCCCTCACAAGGAATTATTCATTAAACCCTGTCATTTCAACCTTCTGAATCTCTTCCATACCTTTCCTTCCTCTACACTCTGTCACCACCACTGTTAATTTTACCCTTCATCATCGCAAGCTTGTATTACTGCAAAAAGTAGAATTCTAGCACATCGTCTCAGTGCTGGCAGAACTTGACCCAGTTTGGTAATGATGCCTTATTTTTTAGGTGGGGGAAATTAAACCCCAATAGCTTAAATAAGCTGCCTGAGCTCCCACAGCTGGAAAAGTAGGA
>NW_007823299.1:0-834 GCF_000696425.1 Galeopterus variegatus
ATTCTAGCTCTATCTTCTCTTTTCCCACCATGTTCATTCCTAACATGATCTGAAGCTTAAGCTTTAATGGTATAATAAGAACTGATAGCAACATGAGAGTGGATAAAATATACTCAAAGTACAGCATGCAGTGTGAATAGATAAGATAACTGAGAAATGAACACTGAAAGACATCAAGGTTTAAGTAGTAGTGAGATGAAGTAAAGCCACCAGAAAAACCTCAGAAGAGTAGATAGAAAACAAGCATAGTGACATATGAATTAACCTAGAGAGAGTTTCAAGAAGTAAAACAAATTAAACCACGCCAGGCAACTCAGAAAGATAAATAGCATGAAGAATGAATTGAAAACTTTGATTCTGGTAATTGAGAGATCCTTGGCAAACCTTTGTATTAGTGGCTCTGAATGGCAGCGAAGCGTAATAGTAAGTAGTGGACTCTGGAATCAGACTGCTTGAATTACCAGCTCTACCACTTACTAGTTTTGCAACCTTGGGCAAGTCATTTAATTTCTATCATCCTCAGTTTCTTTCTGAGTATTGTAACAGTAACTTTCTTGTATATTTGTAGTTTTAAATGAATTATTTTATGTAAAGAACTTAGAACAATGTCTGACACATAGCTATATAAATGGTGGGGACATAGATACACACTACCCAGATTATCCTTTGAGAAAGGGCTTATTGTCCTAGCTTCTAGGAGAGATGTCAACAGACACATTTCAACTGTCATTCCCTTCAGGGGTTACTTCAGCTACAGATACTCACCACACCCGAAGTTGTGGTCTTCCAGGGACAGCCTAGAACCAGTGATCGATCAAGATGAAGTATAAAGAC
>NW_007823300.1:0-834 GCF_000696425.1 Galeopterus variegatus
GAGGAAATGTCTGAATTATGAAGTCCTTGCTCTATCAATGTAGTTCAATTTTTAGAGAAATTGATTGTTTAAAGAATAAATTAGATCTGCTAAGATATAGTTTTCCTGGAACTATCGTGGAATTTCTAGCTATGCACCAATATTTGCGAAAAATACAAGCTCCATCATAAGAATCGTGAAATGTACTTACCCTAGAGTCTTCAAGAACCATTTTTCTATAAAACACAAATCTCACTAGCCATACCTACATCTCTAAATTGCACACATTTTAAAGAATACAGTTTATGAAATGTTTTCAACTGCTTTTGTATCATAGCTAACAATACAATGGTATTACTGAATACTTAACAATATATGCTTCACCACTGTAACATTTGATCCTCAACACATACAAGCAATCAAGGGAATGCCAGCATGACACAGTTTTATAGGGTCCTACTAAAACTGATGGCCATTCAAGTGTGTAGAAATTCCAATGGATGATCTATCAAAGGCAAACCAGAATTTTAATTTCCAAATCAAATTACCCTCTGAGTGGTCACCTTGGGGCAGAGTTTCTTCACCTGAAAGGAATGATTGTGGAGAATTTTACATATTTATGCTTATTTGCTCCCTCACTCCAAATTCCAGGAGGGAGGGCCCATTACTTTCATCAGATTTTCACCAGTCCATAATCCAAACATATCTGTGAACAATGTCCTTAGGCCATTCTCTCTAGCTTGCCTCTGACATAAATCCAGGTTTACCACATTAAAATGTGCTTCAAGGTGGTAAGGCTCAGCACTCATTTATGTAAATAAAAAAGATTGCTGGCCCCCACTACATAAAATGAAA
>NW_007823301.1:0-834 GCF_000696425.1 Galeopterus variegatus
TGCTCCAATCCCATGTATACCCTTCCTCAGTGAGACCGAGGTCTTGGCTGCTGATGGTTGCCTGAAAAGCATTCACAACTGGGACCAGTTCTGTTCTGGGAAGTCCAGTTTGTGCAGGAAGGAGAAAATAAGGCCAGAGAGCCTCTGAGTCATGTCACTCCCATGCTCCAAAGCTCTCAGGGACTCCATGCCCCCCTTGGGACAAGTTTAAGTTCTTTACATGGTATCAAAGTCCTCCTGTTCTCATCCCCTTCCCTCCACCAGGGAAGTTTGTCCCCACCATTTGGTAAAGAGACTGACAAGTAAACAGGCTACAGTAAGACAGTGTGTTTCTGGGAACACAAAGGGCTGTGAGAACACAGATACCCAGACCATCCCAGACGTCCAGGGGGACAGGGAAGGAGGAACATCTAAGCTGAGACCTGAAGGACAACCAGAGGTTACCCAAATGTGCAGGCCAGAGTAGTAGATCAGTGGGGTGGGGAAAGGTGTTCCTGGCATAGGGGACAGCAGCAACAAAGGCCTGGAGGCTGAGATGTGCTCAGGAAACACAGTTCTGTGTGGTGGGAGACAAAACCAAAGACCAGACTGAGGGAGCTTGTGGGCTGTGATGGGGGCATGCACTTCAGGGCAACGGAGAGCCTTGAGAAGCTTCTAACCAGGGTCAACCTGAACAGATTTGAGGTGTAGAGGAAGGTGATTGGGGGTGGTGAGGGTGGGACAGGGAGAACAGAGAGGGGGCCTGCGCCAGCTTCCAGGTAGATGTGGGTCATGGGTGGGCTGTAGATTTAGTTGGCAGACAGGCCTGGTGACTGACAGACACAAAAGAGGGGA
>NW_007823302.1:0-834 GCF_000696425.1 Galeopterus variegatus
TTGTATTATACAAAATTAGTAAATTTAGAAAAGAACAGCAACTACAACAGCAGAGGAAAGGCGGGGTGCACAAGGAAGAGTAAACATAGAAGGAGCAGAAGCCAGTTCATTTGCTGACTTGTTTAATGTGGAAAATGATAGATGAGTAATTGAACAAACATGAGATTCAGGGCATCCTCAGAACCAGCTGGCCAGATTGTGCCATTCCCTACCCTCTACTGGCTTTCACAGTTTTACTGCTCTCCGTTTCTTTCCTCCATTCTCTTCTTACACCAATTCCCTGGCTACACACTGCTGTGAGGTCTTACAGGATTTGGGGCTTGGACGATTAAGCTTCCCCTTGGAATAGACTGGATATGTACACCTGTAGTGGAGAGAGCTGAGAGTAAAGAAATAGGTGTGTAAAGAGTTGATACTGACATCATTGAAGCTGAGAGCACAACCATGTACAGAAATACTGTATCCAAAGGATACTTTGTACTATATCTTATTTACTATCCAAATTAAGAAATGAACACATTGCATCATGCCCATGTGCCACTACATAGGTCAATGGAGAGAGAGAGTTGCCGAGGAATACATACACGAATTTGTTATCATTTACCTTGGAGAGGTTTCTGTAAGGAAGTGTCATCTCAGTACATCCCCGAAGACTGTATAGTTGTTAACAAAGTGAAGCAGGTGGAGGTTGAGGAAAAGAGTATTTCAAGGAGAGGGAATAGCAGAAGCAAGGAGAGCATGATTATTTTGAAGAAATGAAAACAAACAAACCTTATACTGGAGAAGAGCGCATACTAAGAAATAAGGTCGGAGAGATGATTACTGAGGTACGTT
>NW_007823303.1:0-834 GCF_000696425.1 Galeopterus variegatus
GCGCTCCCAGCGCCGCACTCTCCCGAGTGCGCCACGGGGCCGGCCCTTGTGCTCTTTTTTCTTGTCATGTATCCTTTATTAAAAATTTTTTAAAAATTTGAAATCCATATCAATTCAGTCAGAATATTTGGGGCGAGAGCGAGGTCCAGGCATCGTTATATTTTAATAGCCCAGATGACTGTAATGTGCACCCAGGATTGAAGGTCATTAGTTTAATATCTTGGGAAAAGCAGATCCACTCAAAGGCCTTAAACAGTCCTGACAAAAGCCACTTCCAGCTCAGTGGAGAGAGACAATGCATGGGAAGACATCGTTTTTACTGATGTGAGCAGACTGCCTGCATAGCATGGGAAGCCTTACAGCATGCTGTTGTCATGTGTTTCTTCCTGGGTAGTATCTGTTGAAAGCTGGTTGCATCAGTTTGAAATGATGTGTAAAGGCAACAAGGTGGGCCCCACCCACCCTGCCCCAGGGAAGTGATGATTCAGCACAGCTGCTACAGGGCCACCTATGGAGAGGTGGCAGTTGGGCTTCCCTGGGGATGCCACCCAGGGCAGAGGGTGCTAAGGCTCTGACAACCTCGGTGGCATGGGGAGGAAGTCTAACTCAGGGTGTCTATGTTTGTGGATAATAGCCAGCTCCGGGTTCAAGATGATGCCCAATGTCCCTGGTCTCTGCTTCCAGATTAGGAACTTGCAACATGTTGCTGAGGACCATGTTGGGCTTGGCTCTAAGTGTTGTGGCTAAGAATTTTCCTTCCTCTCTGTGTGGTTAGCGGCAACCTCCCTAGCAATGGCTGACCTCTAGCATACTCTGGCCAAACTGCAGCTTAGA
>NW_007823304.1:0-834 GCF_000696425.1 Galeopterus variegatus
TATAGGGCTTGTCTCTATGTGACTATCTTGGAACCACATCTACATTTAACTTTGTGGATCAAGCAACTAAGCTTTGTGTAGGCAAGAATGACTGACAGCACAGACGGTACCAGTGCTTGTCATAAGGTTCTCAATTTTATTCATTTAGTCAGGCGATGGTATCAATTAATCAATTAGTAGACTGTAAAAATGGAAGATCTAAATACCAAGGCTAGAATATAACTTGTATTTTTTACACCAAACATCAGCCATTACAATTTTTTGTGATCAGTACTTCTCTTGATCTCTGAGTAAAGACAGTCACTCACCAAGAGTCTTAGTTTTTAGGATAAGAACCCTCCTGGAACGTTTTCACAATTTATAATTCATTCATCAAAATCTGTTAACAGATCTCATAAACAACTTAATAACTAAGTTTGTCTTTTTAGTCGTCATAGTTACAATTCTGAGAACACATTTTGTCAAGTCTGAGTTCTTATGCCCACTCTTCCTTACGATAAGCAGAGAACAGAGGAAAAAATGAGATTTTATGACCATAAAATGCTCACAGCCACAAAACATATATATTACCCTACAGTTGGAGATTATCTTCCACTTGTATTTTTCCTGCCTAGATCCCTAAACACTAAATTTAGGATCAGTATGTGAACATATTAAGTATACTGCCCAATTCATCATTATTCATTTCTCAAGTTTTCAGCTAATTTCCAAAATCCTTCTAGATTTAAAAAATGGCCACTTCTTTCTGTTGGGGTTTGATGAAGCTGGCTTCTTCCCATCTAAATCAGAAACTATACGCAGAAGGGGGTGGGGGGAGAGAGAGAGAGAGAGAGA
>NW_007823305.1:0-834 GCF_000696425.1 Galeopterus variegatus
CTTTCAAATGCATGTGGAATGACAGAGAATGAATCAAATAAGACACTGCTGAATCTTTAGCAGCATCAGAGCTCAGGTCTATGAATGATAGAATTCCAATTAGTACCTAAAGCAGATTTTTCCAAAACCTTTTAGGCAACCTTACTCATAAAGGAGAGTAGTTACAGGAAAATAATTTACCAGAATTCCACTATTGAGAGAAAAAAAGAGAGTGTCTTGTGTCTGGGCCACGTGTTTGCTTTGAGAGTATTGGTAACTTGCCACTCCATAAGGTGGGAGAAGTAGTCTCTGCCAAGGAATGGTCAAAGCATTATGTTACAAATCTCTCATTGGAAAGGCTGGAAACGATGAGGGTTTGGCCCTCAAGCTAAAGCTTACTCTCATCCTTCCTATCAGTACAACTCAACAGTGCTTAACCACTTTTTATTTAGCTTTGTATGACATTAAACATGGATCTTGGAAAACTTTAATCTTTAGAATTGCTAGAAAGGGGCAGTCGAATAAATGTTCAGACTGACTAATGCATTTGACAGACTCAGACTTCATAGTCAGCAAGGGAATTGCTCTGCCAAAAATCAAAAGAATCAAAGAACTTGCCAAGGAACCAGCTAGCAGGGAGGATGTTTGCAGGCAACCACCATAGTGCTCAAGTCTGCTCTTAGAAAATCTGCTCAAGAGCTTGGCATCTGGGTGTCAGCCTGCAAAACTGCCAAGTGTGTGGCCACAGCTGTTAGTTTGGAGGGAGATGCTCTGCGGGGGCACGCCTGGGGTCTTCCCGCAGACCCAGAAGGAGAAGGAGCCGACAGGATTACCCCCGGTGTTGGGACCGAGGGA
>NW_007823306.1:0-834 GCF_000696425.1 Galeopterus variegatus
ATATCTTTTAAAAGATGCATATATTTTGCTTTTAGAAGAACTATGTAAGTCAAATGTAAACATTTAACAATGTTTACTTAGAACTCAGTCTTTGAAATTTTGCACGAATTGATAAGATGGAATTAATAGAATTTATTTTATGTACGTATAATTCTGAAATGCTTTAAAATTTATAAAGATTGAGCATTTTAAAGCATGTAAATGATTTCTCTGAAATTAAATTATTTCTGAACAAAAAAACTTTTCATGGATAAATTAGTCTCAAATTTCACATGAGTGAAAATTAATAAAAGCTTTTCAGAATAAATATCTGTAAAAGATGAACACCATCATAATTTTTAGTTCAAAAAAGCAAGTTTTTTTCCTCTATGAGATGTGAGGAGGCTACTCTTATTCTTACCCCCAACTTTAGAATTCTTTTTCAGATTGTAGAAGGAAACTCTGACATAAAAGTTACTAAGTATAACAGTAGAGGAAGACTTGCTACAGATTTCTCTTTCTTCTTCATTTAAGAATTTCTTTTTCTTTCTTTCTTTTTTTTTTTTTACAAATTTAAGTTGCCATGATTGAGACTAGGCCAGGACACAAGTATCCACAGAGCTGGAAACATAGGTGTCTATGAACATCATCCCTGGAAACACTCTGCAAAAGACAGGAGGTGAATTTATTGCTTGGTCATTCTGAGTTATCCACCATCTTTCTTGAAGGTTTCCATGTCACCCATACAGATAGCAAGGCTCTCCTGTGCCTTTTTGGAGCAGCCAAGGGATGAGTACAGTCCCTGATTCCCTGCAGCCCACGCCTTGCTAACCTGGAGTATGACTTATCAATAAA
>NW_007823307.1:0-834 GCF_000696425.1 Galeopterus variegatus
TCAGGTCCACCTCTCTTTGGCCAAAATATTCAAAACAGCCAAGGGATCACCCACTTCTCCACCAATGCCCAATCCATCCTTGAAGCATTCTCTCTCTTAGCTCTCTGTGCAATTCAAGAAGGTGACAGGATGGCCTCTCTCCCTCCTTCCAAAGACACAAAATGCTCAGCTCCACTCTCCTCGCCTCCTTCTCAGGAGGATTGGCAAACATCACAGGCTTTATTGCTAGATCTCAAAAGAACAGGAGAAGCAAACAACCCTTCTAGCCATGCAGAATCTGATTGTATGCCTCCCAAACCTCATCTTTCCAAAATAAAGGGCACAGATGATAGAAATAAACAACTCTGGTATGTGTATCCTCTGTATTTTAATTTGGAATGAAGCTGAAGCTCTGCCATACAGTAGAACACAGGATACTTGCATGTAACCTATGTCAGTCCACTTCTTTCCAGCCATATTCTAGAAAGCATGACAGTCTTTTAGCCCTAAGACATTCCCAACATTTTATGGTACTCCTCTTGTAGGGATTTTAACAAAAGACATGGTATAAACAACCATGTCAAAAGCCAAAAGTTCCTGAAATGCTTTCCAAAGAGGGGTATGCAGTTACCTTTGACCTCAAAGATTCTCTCCCCGCATCCTCTTCCACTCTAAACCTTCAGAAAACTAATCTTCGAGTGTTACCAGCAAGGGTCTCTCTGGTCACGTCTCTGCATTATAAAAAAGCACCACATCCTCTTTTTGAAATTATTATTTCCTCATCTGTCTCTGGATTTTTTTTAAAGCCACTTGGCAACTGCTCACTAGCTGTGTTGCAGATGAAAGTGCAAGGCT
>NW_007823308.1:0-834 GCF_000696425.1 Galeopterus variegatus
GTTTACTAATGTAGATGGATGTAAATTTCTTTTACAAAATGACAGCTTTTCCAAGTCAATCCTATGTCTGCGGTTTCCCTGAATAGCCAAAGAAGGATATTTTGGGGTGGCAAATTTTAGTCTCACACAGTCAAATTTTGGGGTGGTATGTCCTGAGCCCCAACACAAGATTACCTTTGTACCATGTCCCCAAATTAATAAAACCCCATACTTTTTGGGCAGCTCATCTCAGTTTGTTGTTAGAAGGAAAGTAAACTAAGTCACAATTGGCCATAACTGAATTACGTGCTTTTAGTATTGCAGGAGATTTTTTTTTTGAGTACCAATACCTATCACATGGAGGGGGAGATAAAAAATAAAGTGAGGTTAAAAAAAATTGTGAAAGTACACTTGTAATTTGTAAAATACCACATAAATGAAAGATTTGTATAATAATTATGCACTGACACTGAGACCTGGGAATGAGAAGACATTTACCACAATGTATTTTAATACGTGATTTATACTGACTTCCCACATTTTAGTGCAGAGATTTTCATTTTCTTGCTTCTGTTTCATTGGTGTAGGGCCCCATAAAACCCCAAAGGAGACATTCCCTAAAACATGGCACCTTTCTGGCTTCTCTTCTGGGTCCTAACATTCCTGCCGGTGCCAAAGTATGGCCTATCAAAATCATCACCCGCCCTTCCGACCAATCAGCCACTCCAACCAATCAGCCACTGCCCTGCATACTAACCACCCTCTCCCGGAACTCAGCTCTCTATAAATGTATACTTCACCCTCAAATAAAGCAGAACTTCTCCGGTGAACTGTCAGCTCGGGTCCTGTCATTCT
>NW_007823309.1:0-834 GCF_000696425.1 Galeopterus variegatus
TGTTGCCCAAGGACTTTAGGGGGATCTCATCAATGTGAAATAGTTACAGTAGTGATGAGCCGCAAGGAAGCCATTGAGCACACTCAATTCTACTGAGGTAGATTTAGTTTTATGGAAGTCAAGGGCTTTGCAATTTGTATATCATCTTGAGTAAAATATGAGGAAGCTCCTTGACAAGTGTGGGAAAGGCTGAATGGCATAGAGCAGAAGGAAGTAATTACTATGATAAGTGAATGTGTTAAGTATGTTAAGAAAAAAACTACCCAAAGTTTAAAAATTAGAAGTACAGTATGTCCTATCAAGATCACCCTGGAGCAATTTTTTAAAAAATCCACCCAATAACTATTTCATTGACCAGAAGGCACCTGCCACTTTGTCTTGCTATTTGGTTGATTAGATCTTAGATACTGTAAAGTTACATGTTAACTTACAAATACCTGTCCAACAGAGAAGCTATAATCCCTGAGTTTTATTACTCTGTAAGATATTGTGATGGTTAATTTTAAGTCACGACCTGACTGTTTTAAGAGATACCCACATAGTTGGTAGAGTGTTATTGTTATTTCTGGTAATATCTATGCGGGCATTTCCAGAAGAGATTGGCATTTGAATCAGCAGACTGAGTAAGAAAAAGATCTGACCTCACAAATGTGAGCAGGCACTATCCAATCCAGTGAGGGCCCAGGTAGAAAAAAGGCAGAGAAAAGGTATATTTGCTCTCTGTCCATCTGTCCTGGTCATGGGACATCCATCTTCTCCTGCTTTTGAACATTAGACCTTAGGTGTTTGGGCACTGAGACTTACACCAATGGCTCCCCAGATTCTCAGGCCTTT
>NW_007823310.1:0-834 GCF_000696425.1 Galeopterus variegatus
TATACCGAATGAATGCAATTGTTATTATTGTTTAAATTATTATCAAATATGTCAGACATACAAAAAACAGGGAATAATGCTCCCTTCAGCCCCACTTTCTACTTGCTCCTCTCTCCCATGCTCATTCTTCCCCAGCCACGTTAACCTCATACAAGCCACGTTCCTGTTTTAGGGCTTTCACTCTGGCTGTTCCCTCCGTCTGGAACTCTGTTCCTCTTGATATCCACAAGGCTCCCTTGCTTCCTCATTCCAGCCTTTGTTCCAATCTTAACTTCTTAGGGAGACCTTCTCTGACCACCCTATTTAAAACTACAACCTCCCTGCCCAGGCACACCCTCCTCATCATACTCAGGCCCCCACTCCCACAGCACTTATTAGCTTCTGAGACACTGCATAATGCACTTACGGATTCTGTTTATCATTTGTCTGTTTACCCTCATTGGAAGGTGATAGACTCCACAGTGGCAAGATCATTTTCTGTTTGCTCACTGAAACTTGACAGGTGTCTAGAACAGTATGTGGCACATAGTGGTTGCTCAGGAGACATTTATTGAGTGAATGACGCTCAATGAACATTTACTGAGAACTTTTGTCTGAAGTTAGAGTGGTCAGAGTCAGTCTCAGCCCTCAAGATCCACAATTTTCTTAGAGAAAATGACAAGAAACAGTGGTACACTAGAAAATAAGCTGCTTTAGGCAGCAGCTCGACTGTATAAGCCTACCGTCCTCATAGCAACTTAGACTCTATTAAAAATTCTTTACATGTGTTCTGAAACAAATGCACCAATGAACTGACAATACCATAACAGCCAATGGTATCCAGAACACTTGCCC
>NW_007823311.1:0-834 GCF_000696425.1 Galeopterus variegatus
CCTCGCAAAACAAACAAAAAACAGCAAGAACAAAATGAGAATAGGGTAATAATAAAAAAGAACACACGTGTGTGTGTGTGTGTGTGTGTGTGTGTATACTGCATGCACATATATTAAGCAAATATTTTTGGTTTTGTTCCTTCTCTTCTTTATCATGTAACATAAGACTTATTGGCTTTATGTCAGTATTGAAATATTGTTAATTTTAAATCATAGTATTTATATTTAAGCCATGGGATACCAGGAGAAAAGTAAACATCACCTAAGGACTTTAGCTCCTCTTCTGGGAATAGGATTAACACATTTTCGGTTGTATGCAGCATAGTTTGATCAGGTTAGGTGGAACTATTACTTTGTGTATTGTCTTGTTTGGAAATTGTTTGGTTAAAGGAGGTAAGTATGAGTGCCACATTGCCAATGGGTGGACTCGTGATGGTTAATTTTAGGTGTAAACTTGACTCGATTAAGGAATATCTAGAAACCTGGTAAAGCATTATTTTGGGGGTTGTCTGTGAGGGTGTTTACAGAAGAGATTTGCATGTAGGCCTGAGTGGACTGGGTGGGAAAGATCCGCCCTCAGTGTGAGTGGGCACCATCTAATCTGCTGAGGGCCCAGAGAGAACAAAAACAGAGGAATAGGTGACTCTCTCACTCTAATGCTGAAGCTGGGAAATACTCTTCTCTCCTGTCCGTGGACATCAAAACTCGAATTCTTCAGCCTTTGGGTTCCAGGACTTACACCAGCAGAACCTCTGGCTCTCAGGCCTTTGGATGGAGATTTACATCATTGGCTTTCTTGGTTTTTTTTTTTTTTTTTTTTTTTTTTTTTTTTCC
>NW_007823312.1:0-834 GCF_000696425.1 Galeopterus variegatus
TCTCTTAATTTTTTTCAGTCACTTAAATTTGTAGAAACCATTTTTAGTTCAAAAAATAAAAACAAGCAGTGGGTCATTTTAGGTCCACAGGCTGCATGTATGTTAACCCCTAGTCTAGCCTATGAATATACTGTACTTAATTTACAATTTCTCTACTTTAGATCATCAAAGTTTTTGGATGATACTCTTTCCAAACTAGTAATTAAAAAGTTATTATCAAATTGCCAAAGGGAGTGTTCAGCTAATAGGAATAGATAATTTTCAATCAATATCCTGTGTTTTTCTCCATATCTAGCTATGTTCCCTCAGCAAAACATTTTAAATGCTGACTATCAAATAAAAACTTTAGTGCACTTCAGGAAAGTGGATTTCTAGAAACTAAGGAGAAAGCAGGGTGAGCAGTAATACCCACACTGAGTTGTGGATGGCTGTGGTTCTCTTCCACCTATGGGTCTTCTTGCTACGTGTGAGTGCATGTGGTCCTTGCAGGTAATAATAGTAATCAGAATGGCTCCAGATCTCAGAGCAATGAGTACTCCTGTAGGAGAATTCCACTTTTTATAAAAAACAACTTTTAAAAAATTTAAATGAACCTTGATAGATCTGAAGGGTTGATAGAAAAAATAGCCTCTAAAAACAGGAAACTGGTTAAAGCAGGTTTGTCAAAATGATGCAGTACTATACTCTCTAGAGAAATCTTAACAGTGAAGAGATAAAATTCCAACTGTCAGAGTGGTGAGAAAGCAGGTTTTAAAAGATATGTGGGTGTTCATGTGAATTAAAGGCTATATAGCTGTCTTAAAACATAAGAATTGCTAGTAAAGCTTTTTTTTT
>NW_007823313.1:0-834 GCF_000696425.1 Galeopterus variegatus
TTTTTTATTTCTGTGTGTTTTTTAAACTCTTATTGAAG
The DNA here is from genome assembly GCF_000696425.1 of Galeopterus variegatus. Taxonomy (NCBI): domain Eukaryota; kingdom Metazoa; phylum Chordata; class Mammalia; order Dermoptera; family Cynocephalidae; genus Galeopterus; species Galeopterus variegatus. The sequence goes on from NW_007823313.1 coordinate 39, forward strand.
AGTGGGGATATGTGGTATTTCTCTTTCTGTGCCTGGTTATTTCACTTAACATAATTTCCTCTAATATCATCCATGTTGCTGGGAATGTCAGTATTTCATACTTTTTTATGGCAGATTAGTATTCCATTGTGTATATATACCACATTTTCCTTATCCAGGTGTCCATTGATGGGAAGTTAGGTTAGTTCTAACTCTTGGCTATGATAAATAGAGCTGCAATAAACATGGGAGTGCAAGCATCCCTTTAAATGATGATTTCTGGTTCTTTGGTATATACCCAGCAGTGTGATTGCTGCACCATGTAGCAGTTCTATCTGTATTTGTTTGAGAAAACTCCATATCATTTTCCATAATGGCTCCACCAGTTTACAGTCCCACCAACAGTGTAGAGGGTTCCCCATTCTCCACATCCTCACCAGCAATTGTTAGTCTGGCTTTATGATAATGGCCAGTCTAAATAGGGTGAAAATCACAATGTTCTTTCGATGTGCATTTCCCTGATGCTTAGTGATGCTATGCATTTTTTCATGTGTCTGTTGGCCATTTATGTATCTTCCTTTAAGAAATGCCTATTCAGAAGCTTTGCCCATTTTTTTAATTGGGCTTTTTTTTTTTTTTTACTGGTAAGTCATTTGAGTTCTTTGTATATTCTGGACATTAATACCTTACTGTATGCATAGTTTGCAAATATTCTGTAGGTTGTCTTTTTGCTCTATTAACTGGGTTTTTTGTTTGTTTCTTTGGTGGCCTGTGCTTTTGGTGTCTTATTCATAAATCTTTTGCCCAATGCTTCTCC
>NW_007823314.1:0-834 GCF_000696425.1 Galeopterus variegatus
ATTTCAGGAAAAAGAGAGAGTGACTAAAGACTGGCACCAGAACAGGAGGGAAGAGCATGTCATAATTTCCAAGGATAATGTAAGTTAACTATGTAAATACTATTTTGGAAGAGAAACAACACAAAGCATTCATTTAGTAATTCAGCAAATATTTATCAAATGACTTCTAGATGCCAGGCACTGCACTAGACGCTGGAGATACAATCATGAACATTAAAAACTAAAGTCCTTCCTCTCATGGAGCTCTTGGTCTGCTGGAATATGCATGAGTGAATTAAATAATTGCAAAATAAGTATATGACTACAAACTGTGCCAAGTGCTATGAAGGTACCTGGCATATAAAGGTGAGAAACTAGTTGGTTCAGGAAGCAAGGACTGCTTACAAAATATAATAAGTTAGTATTTTCAGTAAAAAGAAAAATTTTAGTGAAAAGTTCAAATTCATCAAGATCCTTCTGAATGCATTCCACCAATAAGACTCACTGTTGTAGCTGAATTAAGGAAGAAAAATCTTAAAAATTTATAGAAAGTAAATATGACAAACTGTGGTTAAGTGTACATTGGTGTGGAAATACTACAAACTTAGACATCTGCTGACACATTTCAGTTCAAAGAATGAAATGAGAGCTTGATAAGAAAGTGACGATGAATGTTCATAAGCTTCAGGGCTGGCCCATTTGCGTGTGGCGTGATAACACTAAGGTCAAGGGTTTGGATCCCTGTACTGGCCAGTGGCCAAAAAAAAAAAAAAACCACCTAGAAAAGTTCATACCTTCATCTTGGATGGAAACCCTTAAAACAGGATAAACATAACTATAAACATAACTACAAAC
>NW_007823315.1:0-834 GCF_000696425.1 Galeopterus variegatus
TGTTCTGATGTAATCCCCCTCTCTCGAGGGTGGGCTTGATCTGCGGCTTGTTTTGATCAAACAGGATATGAAAGTATTACTGTTTCCAAGATGAGGTGATAAAAGACTGTGAGTCCCAACGTGTCCACACCCTCTCTTGCACTTGTTTGCTCTGATTGTCATGAGTCTCTAATGCCATGAACTTCCCATGCCCAGATGTCTCTGGCCAGCAGTTTATGAGGAACTGAGACCCTCATTCCAACAACCCTCCAGGAACCAAATCCCACTGGCAACCACTTGAGTGAGGCTGGAAGCAGATTCACCCCTAGTTGACCCTTAAAATGACTGCAGTCTTGGGCCGGCCCCGTGGCTCACTCAGGAGAGTGCAGCGCTGGGAGCACCGAGGCCGCAGGTTCGGATCCTATATAGGGATGGCCGGTGCGCTCCCTGGCTGAGCAGACCACACCGTGCCGAGGGTTGTGATCCCCTTACTGGTCAAAAAAAGAAATGACTGCAGTCTTGACTGAAGCCTTGGGAGAAACCCAGGCCAGAGAACCCAGGAAAGCCAAGCTAAGCCACCCCTGGACACTTGACCCACAGGGACTGCAAGATAATAAATGTTGTTGTTTCTGGCCACTAAGTTTTGGGGTAAATTACAGGTTGGATTGTGTTACTCCCAAACTCATAAGGGATTAATCCCCAGTACCTCAGAATGTGACCTTATTTGAAAATAGAGCCACTGCAGGTAGAACTGGTCAGGATGTGGTGATACTGTAGTAGTACTTATACGACGTGACTGATGTCCTTATAGAAAGGGGAAATTTGGACATGCACACATGTGCACAGGGAGAATGA
>NW_007823316.1:0-834 GCF_000696425.1 Galeopterus variegatus
GCCACTTCTATATCTTCCTTGGAGAAATACCTCTTCATATCTCTTACCTAGTTTTTAATTTTTTTTGTCTTTTGAATATTGAGATGTAAATGTTCTTTATATATTCTAGCTTCAAGTTCCTTTCAGATACATGAATTGCAAATATTTTCCCCCAATCCGTGGAAGAAATCGATGTCTTTTCACTCACTTGATGTCCATTGAAACACAAAAATTTTAATTTTGATAAAATACAATTTATCTATTTTCTCTTCTGTTGTTTGTACTTTTGATACATCTAAGAATCCTTTCTCAAATTCAAGGTCATGAAGGTGTATTCCTATGTTCTTTTCTATAAATTTTATACTTTTAACTCTTACACTAGGCTTTTTGATCATATTCCTATGTTCTCTTCTATAAATTTTATACTTTTAACTCTTACACTAGGCTTTTTGATACATGTTGAGTTGATTGATTATGTTGTATGAAATAAGGTTGCAACTTTATTCTTTTGTGTGTGGCTATCCAGTTGCTACAGCATTATTTGTTGAAAAGACAATTCTTTCCTTATTAAATACTTGGCACTGTTGTTAAAAATCAGTTGACCACAGATCACATGTATGAGTTTATCTTCTGTACTCAGTTATATTTCACTGATCTATATTGTCTATTTGTGTGCCAGTATCCCATTGTCTCAATTGTCATTGTTTAATAGTAAGTTTTGAAATTGGAAAGTGTGAGTCCTGCTTTGTCCTTTTTTTAAAAATTAAAAAAAAAATCATTTGGTTATTCTTAGTGTCTTGCAATCCATATAAACTGTAGAATCAGCATGTCAATTTCTACATAAAAATCAGCTGG
>NW_007823317.1:0-834 GCF_000696425.1 Galeopterus variegatus
AAGAGATACAGAAACACAGGGTCAACTAATAAGAGTTCCTTCTGAGGCCTAGAGTTTGATAAGTTGCTAGAGCGTGCATGTGGAATTCTTTTCAGTGTAATTAGAAATGTGGATCTTACGAGAGAGATGAAGACTGAAGATGTAGATGTGAGAATTCATGGTGACTGGAGAATGGTTGAGGTCATGGTGTTGGGAAAATAGAATAGTTTGCTCAGGGCCCTTGCCTTGAGTCCAGTTGGGTGTGGTTCAGCATGCTTTGTAAGCAAATTGTGTGTGTGTGTGTGTGTGTGTGCATGCGCGCACGTGCACGCGCATATGTGTGGAGTTAGTGTGCATGTGTGCCAATGTATCTTTTTAATTTTGTTGCTATTCTTGTGTTCTGAGAGAGAGAGAGAGAAAGAGAGAGTAAAGAGGAGTTTTAGTGAAGCAGGCAGGTGGGCATCGGCCTCAGGCATCTGCCCGGTGCAGCCATGCTTTCCAACCTATGGCTCCAAGGACTTTTTGGCTGGTTACCTAGCTCATAGACCTGTGTGAAGGAGTCTGGTGACCCAGCCTGGCATGTGAAGGGTCTGTGACCCAGTCTGTGAACAGGCTTGAGGGGTCTGTGGGCTCCAGACTCAGCCCTAGCTCGGCAATTGGCCCAGTCAGTGGAGGATTACTGGCAGGTAAAAGAGCCCGACAACTATCGTAGTTGAGTAGCTTTATAATTGGCATCACGAACAGGATTAAGAGCTAGACAATTGGCACTATGAGGATTCCAGGCCTTAGCCTAACCAGACACATGGGAATGGGAAAGAATTCCTAGACTGAAAGTCAGGAGGGTAGAGTTTTACA
>NW_007823318.1:0-580 GCF_000696425.1 Galeopterus variegatus
AGCTATTTCAGATATTTCCAAAAATATTCCCTATTGGCCAATTAGTTTTTCCATTTCCCACATGTTTTCATATGTTTGGGTGTCTTCTGTTCATGGAATTTCCATTTTATGATAGTTGGCCAATTCTGTCCACGACAAGAAGTATTTTCAAAAGATGATATTTAGTGAGATAAATATGATAGATCTGGAACATATGTGTCTAAAGAGAGGGATATGGATATATGTTAGTGTTCTCATTATTGAAATTATAAGAACTTCTGCTTGCTGGTCAAGTTCAGGAGACAATTCCTGTCTACCAACTATTCTACCAAATGGCGCCTGCGTAGTAGTGAAGATAAAAATGTCAACTATCTTCAACACAGCAATCATGCTACTAAATAACTGCTCATACACATTCTCTGTAAACTTTGGCTCTAAAAGGGGAACCAAAGGTAAGGATCTGAATTTCTCTGACAGAATGCAAAATGCTAATTATTGTCCTCAAGATTAGTAGGCAACCCTTTCTTTCTCTCCCCCAGGATAATTTACAATCAATCCCTCTGAATTTAACATTCTTAAAACAAAGCAAAACTAAAAGTGA
>NW_007823318.1:5711-6545 GCF_000696425.1 Galeopterus variegatus
AGAGTGGGCTCCTGGGAAGCCATATATATCTCACCCATTGATCTATTTTCTCATTCCCTGTGACGATTTATGTGTAAAAAACATCTTTGAGGTTCTAGACACTTTGTTAACATGGCCTTCTGATTTTTGGTGAAATGTCTACACTTCAAGGCCTCTCCTAGCAATGAGGTTAGTGAGTTTAAAGTACTAGTAATTTAAAAATTAAGTGACATGGGTAACATAATTTATTTCATTCGCTTATACAACACTCTCTAATTTATATTTTACTTTGCCACTCTAATGGTGATATGGAGAATGGACCATAGTGGGTACAGAGTGGGACAAAGGAGAATTAGAGGGTATTGCAGTAGTCAAGGTATGAGATTACAGGGTTGTTGTTACAGAGGTGGTGGATAAAATTGGGAGATGGGATTTATTTTGAAGATGAAGACAATTTATTTTCTAATGGATAGGATGCAGAGTACGAGAGAAAGAGAAGGATCACAGATGATTTCCAGTTTTTTCTCCTAAGCACCTAAGCGAATGGTGATGTAATTTACTGAAACAAAGAACACAGGTGACAAAAAATTGGAGAAGGATACACGATTTCAGTTTTGGACAAATTGAATTTGAAATGGTTATTCAAATGTGAGTGAAGCTGCTCAGTAGGCAGTAGAAGTTGTGAGTTTGGAGTTCAAAGGACAAGTTGGGACTAAACATATTTTTGGAGTTATTCGTATATAGATGGAATTTAAAGCCATAGAACTGGTCAAGATTATACCTGGAAAGTAATAAAAGATTGAACCCTGTATCAATGTAATATTTAGATGATGGGAGAGGAGGAAAAGTTATATA
>NW_007823319.1:0-834 GCF_000696425.1 Galeopterus variegatus
ATTTAATGCCTACCAATGCTGAAATGAAATCTCCATGAATGAAAGAGATCTCTTTAAAGCTGGGTGGTGAGAAGTGCATTGTAATGAGTTCCATCTATAGGAATTAAAGAACCAAAGTAAAATAATGTCTCTATTTCATTTCCTAATATCATCCACGTCAGAAGGTATAGTCAGGTCAAATCATAAATACTTTTATCTTCTGTTGGTAACATTAAAAATTATGAAAGAATTTTTCTGCCCCAATAAGATGCATTTTTGTTTACTCCTCATAAAGTCAAACTTTATTAATATGTATTAAGATAATAGATACTTAAAATTAAAACAGCACGGTTTAAACCTTGTATGCAAGTGTGTAGTTATCTACACATCACTTGGTCACTGTTAGGAATTTGATAAAGGTTATCTTTAAGGCAAAGTTGTTTAAAAATGCAGACTTCTGTTGATAGACATTTCTTTCCCTTTTTCCCCGCTAGTTCTGCCCCTTTTTTACCTTGATAATTTTTTTTTCCTTTTTGTCTTTTTTACTGACCGGTAATGGAATCGCAACCCTCGGTGTTGCGCCCGCACCGCGTTCAGCCAGTGAGTGGGAACCAGTCTCCACATGGGATCCGAACCCTACCTTGATAATTTTTAAGTTTCAGCATGTACTTAAGCTATAGAAGTTGTTTGTATGCCCCAAACCACATATACTATACATTTGGGTGGATGAAAGGAAATTTCAAAGAAATTTTGCATGATTTGAAAATGCTGATTACATCCAACTCCATGTAAGATACAGTCTCAGCTATAAGAATCTGGAAACAAAAATGTAAGAATTTTAGAAAATTTTTGAAG
>NW_007823320.1:0-834 GCF_000696425.1 Galeopterus variegatus
CCATTTGTTCTTCAGGAGACATTCTTAAAAAATGAAATACAAGTCACCAAATTGGAAAAATATTACCAGTCACAGTTTTGACAAACATTTGTAGCAGAACGAAGAATAATACTTAAACCTTTATAACAGTAAAATAAAAGCCAGATTTAAAATTTGGACAAAATATTTTATGAGAATCACCACAGAAGTTTTACAAATTGCCAATAATAAAAGATGCCCAACATCAGTAACCCTTAGAGAAATGCAATCTGAAACTAACAAGATATCATTATGTAACCTCTAAAATTACCATATCAAAAGACTGATATACTCGTCATTGGTGAAGGGGCAGGTCAATTGGAATTTTCATACATGGGGTCTTCAAAAAGTTCATGGAAAGATTGGTATTATTTTTTAATTTCATTTTTTGCATGAACTTTTTGAAGTACTCTCATATATTGCTGTAGAAATGTAAAGTAGTTCAATCTATTTTGCCAATTTTTAAATAAAATTAAGCATAAACCTATCATAGTACCTAGTAATAATATCCCTTAAAGAGCCCTTATTTCCGGAAGAGAAACAAAAGTCTTTGTTCACACCAAACTTATCTTGAACATTCACAGTAGCTTTATTAATATTAGCACCCAATTTAAAACAGCCCAAATTTTCATCAACTGGTGAATAGAAAACCAAATTCTGCTATATCTGTACAAGGGGATACTCCTCCAACTACTCAGTGATTCTATGTAACTTGTAAATGTAACAAAATGGAAGAATCTCATGTTAAGATAGATGACAGTAGACTGACACATAAGACTACATACTGTATGATTTCATATATATGAATTTCTAGAA
>NW_007823321.1:0-834 GCF_000696425.1 Galeopterus variegatus
GCCTTCTGATGACTCCAGCCCCAGCTGCCAACCCACTGCCTTCAAACGAGACCTGACAAAGTTCTGTTCTTTGCTTGGCTAAAGTTTAGTCACACTCCTGAACATTCTCCTGAGCCCTTCTGTGCACTTCTTGTAAAACACAGAAGCATGGAACCTTGCTATGTCAGTTTAGCAAGAACCCCCACCCTCAATATCTGATCACTCCCGATATCTAATTGGGTTCCTCATCATCCACCTCTGCTAGGTGATTCTGAATAAAGTCTTCCCTATTGTGCTTTAACAAATATTGTTGAATAATTCCTCCTTAACATACTATAAGCAAGAATCTTTCAGCTGAGCCTAGTCAACCCCCAGAAACATGAGATAATAATTAATGTTTGATTACTTTAAGCCATTAAATTTGGGGTGATTTATTATATAGCCATATATAACTACAATACCCACCCACAAAAAGCTTTACAGGGAGGTAGTCAAAAAGTAATCAAATATAACCTAGAAATACAGTATATGTTACAGGTACAATAAACAAACATAAAAATTCTGGGAGAACAAAGCAACAATATCTACACTTGACTTAGCTCCTTAGAAGTGGCAACAGCTGAGATGGGGGAAGGCAGAGGCAGAAGGGAAGGTGGAGAAAGAAAGAAAAGGGAGAAAGTGCCAAGAGCAGGGATAAAGAGACCAAGGAAGATGGGGAAGAAAGGAGGGGACAGAAGAAGCTGTTGCCAAAGGAGGTGCATGCAAGGTGATGGCTTATTCAGGGATGGGTGAGTAGCTGGCTTGGCTGAAGAAAAGAGTGTAGTGGATGTGGGTGTGGGTGTGGGATGATGAGCA
>NW_007823322.1:0-834 GCF_000696425.1 Galeopterus variegatus
AACTGGCTCTGGTTTTGAGGCTGGAACCCAAAGTGTTGCTTTTCTGATACTTAAAAACATCGGGGTCACAGGAAAATGGCGATCACGAGGACGTAAGCAAACTCCAGTGGCTACACCCGCCAGTGACTGCACTGAGTGTCCTGCCTGTTCTCTCCTCTAAGCCTCCGACAGCCCATGACGCAGGCCCGATTTCCACGCTGTCCCCATGTCACAGGAAGCTGCCACAGTGTAAGTGGCCAGGACACGGCTGAGCTACCTGAGAGCAGAGGCAGCGTGACATGAGATCCGGCAAAAGGCAAGTACTAGGGGCCGGCCCGGTGGCGCACCGCGCTAGTGCGCCGCTTGGGAAGCGCGGCGGCGCTGCCGTCGAGGGTTCGGATCCCACATATAGACAGGTTCCCGCTCACTGGCTGAGCGAGGCGCGGGGGCAACACCGAGGGCTGCGATCCCGTTGCCGGTCCCGGTCCGGGGCGGGGGTGACACTGAGGGTTGCGAACCGTTGCCGGACACGGAAAAAGACAAAAAAAAAAAAAAAGGCAAGTACTAAGACACGCTTCCACCCCACTGCCTGTGCTCCACCAGTGTCTCTCATGAACTTAGACCCCAAATCCTCAACAAATTAGGAAACTGAAATGCAGCAGTGTATAAAAAGAATCATACACCACAACCAAGCATGATCTATTCCAAAGCAAGGCCAGCTCACACTGAAAATCGACCAGTGTCATGCATGCCACCAACAGGCTAAGAGAGAAAACCCAGACTCTCATATCAACGGGTGTAGGAAAACACTGGACAAAACCCAACCCCCACTCATGATAAAAACCCTCAGCAAAC
>NW_007823323.1:0-834 GCF_000696425.1 Galeopterus variegatus
GGGGGGGCAACCAAGCCAGCAAAGGAGCCAGCCATGGGAGACTCTTGCACCCCTCCCCCTTCTCACTCCCACCTCTCCACAATATCATCTTAGAATGTCTAAATAAATAGATGGATAAATACATGGTGAAAAAGACCAGTATTGCATCCTTGAGAGATATGCAATCCTTAAGGATTCAAAGGTCACCAAAATGGTGCTCCCTAACATTTCCCCCATTTAATTCAATAATCTGGCTGTCTGTTCAATACCAACTCCCAAATGGATCCTGATATATGACAGTTGGCTCCTATGAACATGGGTATTTGCTGACTATTAACCAAGTAATAGCTCATATTGTAGTTACTCTCCCAGATACACTAGCTTGTGAAAACATTAACACAGCCTCGGGTACATGGTATGTGGTTTGAGGTGAATGTATATTTTCTGTCTCTATCAGGAATTAAGATCCAAAGCAGATCACATTCACTTCACGTGGGATGAATAATAGTATACATTTACTGTTCATCCCAGTGCTATTAATTCTCCTACACTGTGTCATGACGTAGTCCAAAGGAAGCTGGACCATCTAGACATTCTACAGACATAAATTAGTCTACTGTATTGAGTACAACACATAAATTGATCTGGAGGAGCAAAAAGTAGCAAGTACGTTGGATGACTTGTTAAGACATATTCACTCCAGAAAGTGGAAGATAAAAATTATGATGATTCGGGGACTCACAGCATCAGTGAAATACTAGTGCTCCCATGGTCTGTACCAGAAAGATACATTCCTTTAAACGTACAGAACAAATTATTTCACTCACACCTCCCTCCAATAAGGAAAAAACACAA
>NW_007823324.1:0-834 GCF_000696425.1 Galeopterus variegatus
AAAAAAAAAATCAGTCCCAGAAAGATTTTAAAATATCCCAAATGCACCCACAGTCCTCCCACCATATTAACAAAGTTATCAGCTTTAATGAGACATAGCTCATACATCATACAATTCACCTGGTGGTTTTATGTATTCACAGATAAGTGCAACCATCACCACAATTTTAGAACATTTTCATCTCCTCAAAAAGAAACTCTATCATCCCTCCCATCCCCTGGCAACCACTAATCTACTTTCCGTCTCTATAGGTTTTCCTGTTCTGGATATTTCATCTGAAATATGTGGTCTTTTGTGACTGGCTTCTTTCATTTAGCACAGTTATTTCCAAGGTTTATCCACAGTGTAGCATGTATGAATACTTCACTCCTTTTTAAGCACCCACACTTCTTAGGAATATTTATAAATGAAATAAAACTATATACAATGCTCCAAAGAAGACATACAAACTGCCAATGGCCATATAAAAAGGTGCTCAACATTACTAATCGTCAGGGAAATGCAAATCAGAACCACAGTGAGGTATCGTTTCACATTTGTTAGACAGTATTACCAAAAAGACAAGATACAACAAAACAAGTGTTGGAAAAAGTGTGGAGAAAAGAGGACTAATGCACTGCTAGTGAAAATGTAAATTAGGACAGACATTATGGAAAAGAGTATGAAGGTTCCTCAAAAATTTAAAAATAGACTACTGTGGGAAAAGATCCAGCAATCCCACTTCTAGGTCCATATCCAAAGGAAATGAAATCAGTAGCTTGAAGAGAATCTGCCTCCCCATGTTCACTGTAGCATTATTCACAACAGCCCTGATATGGAAACAACCGGAGTCCA